>NC_069506.1:2991236-3168000 GCF_027579735.1 Bombina bombina | reverse complement strand
ACGATCATACATCTGTCTATAGAACGATCATACAGCTGTCTATAGAACGATCATACAGCTGTCTATAGAACGATCATACATCTGTCTATAGAACGATCATACAGCTGTCTATAGAACGATCATACAGCTGTCTATAGAACGATCATACAGCTGTCTATAGAACAAGCATATGTCTGTCTATAGAACGATCATATACATCTGTCTATAGAAATATCATACATCTGTCTATAGAACGATCATACAGCTGTCTATAGAACGATCATACAGCTGTCTATAGAACGATCATATACATCTGTCATAGATAATAGAACGATCATTACATCTGTCTATAGAACAGATCATACAGCTGTCTATTAGAACGATCATACAGCTGTCTTATAGAACGATCTCCACCAGCTTCTGTCTATAGAGAACGATCATCTCAACTGTCCTATAGACTACGATCATCATACAGCAGCTGACTTATAGAATGATCATATTACAGCTGGTCTATAGAATATGATCATACAGCTGTCTATAGAACGATCATCCGACAGCTGTCTATAGAACGATCATTACCAGCTGTCTTAGATCGATCGATACATCTGTTCTATAGAACGATCATACAGCTGTCTATAGAACGATCATACAGCATGTCTATAGAAACGATCAATACAGCTGTCTATAGAAACTAAGCATATTGTCTGTCTATAGAAACGATCAACTATACATCTGATCTGTCTAGATAATATCATACATCTGTCTATAGAAATATCATACATCAGTCTATAGAACGATCATACATACAGCTGACAATCAGAATAGAACGATCATACAGCTGTCTATAGAACGATCATATACATCTGTCTATAGAACGATCATACATCTGTCTATAGAACGATCATACAGCTGTCTATAGAATGATCATACATCTGTCTATAGAACGATCATACATCTGTCTATAGAACGATCATACAGCTGTCTATAAAACGATCATACAGCTGTCTATAGAACGATCATACAGCTGTCTATAGAACGATCATACAGCTGTCTATAGAACGATCATACAGCTGTCTATAGAACGATCATACAGCTGTCTATAGAATGATCATACAGCTGTCTATAGAACGATCATACAGCTGTCTATAGAACGATCATACAGCTGTCTATAGAACGATCATACAGCTGTCTATAGAACGATCATACATCTGTCTATAGAACGATCATACATCTGTCTATAGAACGATCATACAGCTGTCTATAGAACGATCATACAGCTGTCTATAGAACAAGCATATGTCTGTCTATAGAACGATCATATACATCTGTCTATAGAAATATCATACATCTGTCTATAGAACGATCCTACAGCTGTCTATAGAACGATCATACAGCTGTCTATAGAACGATCATATACATCTGTCTATAGAACGATCATACATCTGTCTATAGAACGATCATACAGCTGTCTATAGAATGATCATACATCTGTCTATAGAACGATCATACATCTGTCTATAGAACGATCATACAGCTGTCTATAGAACGATCATATACAGCTGTCTATAGAACGATCATACAGCTGTCTATAGAACGATCATACAGCTGTCTATAGAACGATCATACAGCTGTCTATAGAACGATCATATACATCTGTCTATAGAACGATTATACATCTCTCTATAGAACGATCATACAGCTGTCTATAGAATGCTCATACATCTGTCTATAGAACGATCATACATCTGTCTATAGAACGATCAAACAGCTGTCTATAAAACGATCATACAGCTGTCTATAGAATGATCATACAGCTGTCTATAGAATGATCATACAGCTGTCTATAGAACGATCATACAGCTGTCTATAGAATGATCATACATCTGTCTATAGAACGATCATACATCTGTCTATAGAACGATCATACAGCTGTCTATAGAACAATCATACATCTGTCTATAGAAATATCATACATCTGTCTATAGAAATATCATACATCTGTCTATAGAACGATCATACATCTGTCTATAGAACGATCATACAGCTGTCTATAGAACGATCATATACATCTGTCTATAGAACGATCATACAGCTGTCTATAGAACGATCATACAGCTGTCTATAGAACGATCATACATCTGTCTATAGAAATATCATACATCTGTCTATAGAAATATCATACATCTGTCTATAGAACGATCATACAGCTGTCTATAGAACGATCATACAGCTGTCTATAGAACGATCATATACATCTGTCTATAGAACGATCATACATCTGTCTATAGAACGATCATACAGCTGTCTATAGAACGATCATACAGCTGTCTATAGAACGATCATACAGCTGTCTATAGAACGATCATACATCTGTCTATAGAAATATCATACATCTGTCTATAGAAATATCATACATCTGTCTATAGAACGATCATACAGCTGTCTATAGAATGATCATACAGCTGTCTATAGAACGATCATATACATCTGTCTATAGAACGATCATACATCTGTCTATAGAACGATCATACAGCTGTCTATAGAACGATCATACAGCTGTCTATAGAACGATCATACAGCTGTCTATAGAATGATCATACAGCTGTCTATAGAATGATCATACATCTGTCTATAGAAATATCATACATCTGTCTATAGAAATTTCATACATCTGTCTATAGAACGATCATACAGCTGTCTATAGAATGATCATACAGCTGTCTATAGAACGATCATACAGCTGTCTATAGAATGATCATACAGCTGTCTATAGAATGATCATACAGCTGTCTATAGAACGATCATACAGCTGTCTATAGAATGATCATACAGCTGTGTATAGAACGATCATACAGCTGTCTATAGAACGATCATACAGCCGTCTATAGAATGATCATACAGCTGTCTATAGAACGATCATATACATCTGTCTATAGAACGATCATACATCTGTCTATAGAACGATCATACAGCTGTCTATAGAACGATCATACAGCTGTCTATAGAACGATCATACAGCTGTCTATAGAATGATCATACATCTGTCTATAGAAATATCATACATCTGTCTATAGAAATATCATACATCTGTCTATAGAACGATCATACAGCTGTCTATAGAATGATCATACAGCTGTCTATAGAACGATCATACATCTGTCTATAGAACGATCATACATCTGTCTATAGAACGATCATACATCTGTCTATAGAACGATTATACAGCTGTCTATAGAACGATCATACAGCTGTCTATAGAACGATCATACAGCTGTCTATAGAATGATCATACAGCTGTCTATAGAATGATCATACAGCTGTCTATAGAACGATCATACAGCTGTCTATAGAACGATCATACAGCTGTCTATAGAACGATCATACATCTGTCTATAGAACGATCATACAGCTGTCTATAGAACGATCATACATCTGTCTATAGAACGATCATACAGCTGTCTATAGAATGATCATACAGCTGTCTATAGAATGATCATACAGCTGTCTATAGAACGATCATACAGCTGTCTATAGAAATATCATACAGCTGTCTATAGAATGATCATACAGCTGTCTATAGAACGATCATACATCTGTCTATAGAACGATCATACAGCTGTCTATAGAACGATCATACAGCTGTCTATAGAACGATCATACATCTGTCTATAGAACGATCATCCAGCTGTCTATAGAACGATCATACAGCTGTCTATAGAATGATCATACAGCTGTCTATAGAATGATCATACAGCTGTCTATAGAACGATCATACAGCTGTCTATAGAATGATCATACAGCTGTCTATAGAGCGATCATACAGCTGTCTATAGAACGATCATACAGCTGTCTATAGAACGATCATACAGCTGTCTATAGAACGATCATCCAGCTGTCTATAGAACGATCATACAGCTGTCTATAGAATGATCATACAGCTGTCTATAGAACGATCATACAGCTGTCTATAGAACGATCATACAGCTGTCTATAGAGCGATCATACAGCTGTCTATAGAACGATCATACAGCTGTCTATAGAACGATCATACAGCTGTCTATAGAACGATCATACATCTGTCTATAGAACGATCATACAGCTGTCTATAGAACGATCATACAGCTGTCTATAGAACGATCATACAGCTGTCTATAGAATGATCATACAGCTGTCTATAGAACGATCATACAGCTGTCTATAGAATGATCATACAGCTGTCTATAGAATGATCATACAGCTGTCTATAGACTGATCATACAGCTGTCTATAGAACGATCATACAGCTGTCTATAGAACAATCATACAGCTGTCTATAGAACGATCATACAGCTGTCTATAGAACGATCATACAGCTGTCTATAGAACAATCATACAGCTGTCTATAGAACGATCATACAGCTGTCTATAGAATGATCATACAGCTGTCTATAGAACAATCATACAGCTGTCTATAGAATGATCATACAGCTGTCTATAGAACAATCATACAGCTGTCTATAGAACGATCATCCAGCTGTCTATAGAACGATCATACAGCTGTCTATAGAACGATCATACAGCTGTCTATAGAATGATCATACAGCTGTCTATAGAACGATCATACAGCTGTCTATAGAATGATCATACAGCTGTCTATAGAGCGATCATACAGCTGTCTATAGAACGATCATACAGCTGTCTATAGAACGATCATACAGCTGTCTATAGAACGATCATACAGCTGTCTATAGAACGATCATACATCTGTCTATAGAACGATCATACAGCTGTCTATAGAACGATCATACAGCTGTCTATAGAACGATCATACAGCTGTCTATAGAATGATCATACAGCTGTCTATAGAACGATCATACAGCTGTCTATAGAATGATCATACAGCTGTCTATAGAACGATCATACAGCTGTCTATAGAATGATCATACAGCTGTCTATAGAATGATCATACAGCTGTCTATAGTACGATCATACAGCTGTCTATAGAACGATCATACAGCTGTCTATAGAACAATCATACAGCTGTCTATAGAACAATCATACAGCTGTCTATAGAACGATCATACAGCTGTCTATAGAACAATCATACAGCTGTCTATAGAACGATCATACAGCTGTCTATAGAACAATCATACAGCTGTCTATAGAATGATCATACAGCTGTCTATAGAACAATCATACATAGGTTTTTCTGTAGAATGCAATAGACACATATTTTTCAATATGTTCTAATATGTAATTAATTTAAAACTATGTCAGACTTTTATGTTTCATTCTTAGAAGTTTTCTTCATGGTTTTAAACAATACTTGTATTTGATTATAAATTCCTATACTAAATACTGACATATAATATATTACAGTAAACATGAGTAAACCTTTTATAGAATGGTTAATGATCTATATGATGCATTTATTAGATATGTGTGTGCTTTACATGGTTTGAATGTACTACTGTGTTTCATGTCCCTTTAAGCGCTACAGATGAAAAGCCAAAAGCCATTAATGAGCTCAGTGCAAATTTATATTTTTCAGCCTTATTGAAGTCTTTGGCAGCTATAGTGACAAGTGCAAGAAAAAAAAACATTGTTGTGAACTGCTGAGTTGTGATAATCTTTTTGACAGCTGGATTAACCATCAACTGACCGACCCTTGTGTTACTTACCGGGGCAGGAAAACTGTATACTTCTTATTTCTCGGTTTTTCTACAGCAGATTTTTCAATTAGTTTATTCCACTCTGCTCGCGATAAAAGGCCGTAGTTTTGTCTGACTCGTATCAAACTGAGAACACAATGTTACAAAGAATTAGCTGATTGCTGTCTTCATACTTAACCAAGGTTGTCAGTTCTTTAAATATTAAGCTTGCATGGGCATGCTGGGAAAAATACTGCCTATCTAGCCTCCCCAATTCCTGTGTTATTCTAAGTAGCTGATTCACTAAAGAACAGAGAGATGAGCAAGGTTTAGTAATCAGCTGCCGAGACTGGAGAGGTTGTAAAGGCTATAACTGAGATTTGCCCAAAGAAGCCTATTATTATTATTATTAGTAGTAGTAGTAGTATTAATAATACTAATAATAACAATAATACTTATAATAATAACAATAATAATACTAACAATAATACTAATAATAATAACAATAATACTACTACTAATAATAATAACAATAATAATAATAACAATAATACTACTAATAATAACAATAATAATACTAATAATAATACTAACAGTAATACTAATAATAATAACAATAATACTAATAATAATAACAATAATAATACTAATAATAATACTAACAATAATAATACTAATAATAACAATAATACTAATAATAACAATAATAATACTAATAATAATAACAATAATAATACTAATAATAACTATAATAATACTAATAATAACAATAATAACTATAACAATACTAATAATAACAATAATACTAATAATAATAACAATAATACTAATAATAACTATAATAATACTAATAATAATAACAATAATACTAATAATAATAACAATAATACTACTAATAATAATACTAACAATAATAATACTAATAATAACAATAATACTAATAATAACAATAATACTACTAATAATAACAATACTAATAATACTAATAATAACTATAATAATACTAATAATAACTATAATAATACTAATAATAACAATAATAACTATAACAATACTAATAATAACAATAATACTATTAATAATAACAATAATACTAATAATAACTATAATAATACTAATAATAATAACAATAATAACAATAATACTACTACTAATAATAACAATAATAATACTAATTATAATACTAACAATAATAATACTAATAATAACAATAATACTAATAATAACAATAATACTAATAATAACAATAATAATACTAATAATAACTATAATAATACTAATAATAACAATAATACTAATATTAACTATAATAATACTAATAATAACAATCATACGAATAATAACTATAATAATACTAATAATAATAACAATAATACTAATACTAATAATAACAATAATACTAATAATAATAACAATACTAATAATAATAACAATAATAATAATAACAATACTAATACTAATAATAACAATAATACTAATAATAATAGCAATACTAATAATAATAACAATAATAATAATAACAATACTAATACTAATAATAACAATAATACTAATACTAATAATAACAATAATACTAATAATAACAATACTAATACTAATAATAACAATAATACTAATACTAATAATAACAATAATACTAATACTAATAATAACAATACTAATACTAATAATAACAATACTAATACTAATAATAACAATAATACTAATACTAATAATAACAATACTAATACTAATAATAACAATAATACTAATACTAATAATAACAATAATACTAATACTAATAATAACAATACTAATACTAATAATAACAATAATACTAATACTAATAATAACAATAATACTAATAATAACAATACTAATACTAATAATAACAATAATACTAATACTAATAATAACAATAATACTAATAATAACAATACTAATACTAATAATAACAATAATACTAATACTAATAATAACAATAATACTAATAATAACAATAATACTAATAATAACAATACTAATACTAATAATAACAATACTAATACTAATAATAACAATAATACTAATACTAATAATAACAATACTAATACTAATAATAACAATAATACTAATAATAACAATACTAATACTAATAATAACAATAATACTAATAATAACAATACTAATACTAATAATAACAATAATACTAATAATAACAATACTAATACTAATAATAACAATAATACTAATAATAACAATACAATAATAACAATACTAATAATAACAAAACAAAAAAATGATATTATTTATTTATGATGCCCAGATACAAAGGAAGAAAAAAAGAAAGAAATAACAAATGATATGCCAGTTATGTAAAATGACAACCAACAGAGTCTAACATATATGGAAAGCTATACAGTAATCTTTTTCATTTGGCATTGCAATTCAGAACTGAAAAGGACTCTTACTTAATTTTTTGAATTCCCCCGTCCCACAAAGAAATAGAAAAAAAAAAGAAAAAAAAAAGGGGGGAAAAGTAAATAAATAAAAATTGAAAATGGATTCCCCTTCTTCCTGTCACTCTATCCCCCCCCCCCCCATCATTCCCATATACCTATAATAGGGGGAAATCCCCTCTTAATGTTGCCTCTTGAAAATAAATAGAATGCGAAAGGGGTAGGTTATCATCTTTTAAATTCCTATTGAATAGGATTTTATCACATCCTCCTATTTTTTTAACAAAAGATTTAATTTCATTCTCCTTGCTTAGATCTACTGCACACTGTTCCAAGTTCTTTAGTCTTATATCTATTTTGTTTTGGGAGGAGAAACATAAGCTGTAGATTATAGTTTTCATGGAGAATATTTGATAACCAGTAACTTATCTTCCTCCAGAACTGGTTTATTTTGGGACAATCCCACAGATAATGAAGTAATTCAGCTGATTTATTCTGACATTTAACACATTTATCGCTGATATCTACTCTCCATCTATGAAGAAGTGAGGGTGTAAGATAAATCTGATGTATTATGTTTAAGTGTGCGAGTTATTCGCTCGAGAAGCTTTCCTAGCGCTTATTATACTGTCTTTAATGATCTCTTCTACTAGACGCAGACCCTTCAGATGCCACTTGAGAAGGAGATTATTGCTTCTTACTTTACCTTCAGGCTCCAAAAGACAACTGTACCCCTTATTTATAGAACAATTCACTGATGAGCATAAACTAAGACATGATTCTATTTGATTCCAGTTCCAGCCTCTTTCTGTGGATATTATACTCTTTCCTTAAATCTTAAAATAACATTATTGTCTCAGATCCTTCTATAAACTGTACTCTTGTACAGCGTATACCAAGCCCAATCTTTTCCATCTGTAAAATACTTCAGACCTTAAACCTTCGGAGAAAAGTGGATTTCCCGTAATTTCAACTTCCTCCCCCCCCCCCCCCACACAAAAAAATAAAGCTTAAACTTCTGTTAAAAAGTTGAATATCTTTTCTTTTAATCATCAGTGGGAGATTGTGAAACTTATATAGAATTTTGGGTAACAAAATCATTTTAACTAAATTGTATTTCCCTGATAGAGAGTGGGAGCTTCTTCCAGGTCTCTTAAGGTTAAGTATTTTTCAGTTTTGAAAAAATGGGTTTGTATTTTTCTTCGTACCGGTTTACTGGGTTCCTATTCAACCATATGCCTAGATATAATACTATATTTATTTCTTTAAATATAATGTTTTTACATTCATTTTTGTTTTTTCCAAGCCACATCAAATCAGACTTAGACATGTTAACTTTATACCCAGAAAATGAACCAAACTTATTTAATAGATCTAAAGTAAGGGGTAAGTTGTTCTTTGTATTCCTCATAAATATTATAATATCGTCCGCATACAATAACATTTTAGTTTCCACTAAGTTACACAAAACTCCTTCATATGATAACAATAATAATAACAAATAATAACACAATAATAATAATAATAATAATAATAATAATAATAATAACAATAATACTAATAACCATAACAATAATAATAATAACAATAATACTAATAATAACAATAATAATATCAATAATAATAATAACAATACAAATAATAATAATAATAATAATAACAATAACAATAATAACAATAACAATAATACTAATAACAATAATAATAATAATAACCATAACAATAATAATAATAACAATAATAATAATAACAATAATAATATCAATAATAATAATAATACAAATAATAACAATAATAATAATAACAATAACAATAATAACAATAACAATAATACTAATAATAACAATAATAATATCAATAATAATATTAACAATACAAATAATAATAATAACAACAATAACAATAATAACAATAACAATAATAACAATAACAATAATACTAATAACAACAATAATAATATGAATCATCTAGATTACGAGTTGTGCGTTACAGCTCTTAAAGCTGAAAATATGGTATTTTCAGCATTAAAACAGCACTGCAGCCATTACAAGTCTTGTTGGTATAGGTGTACTGCAACGTCAGTACCGCACACGTAAAAATTACGTTTTTTAATGGGATTCCCATAGCGCTGGTATTACAAGTTTTGCGGTGAGGCTAAAAAACTAGCGTTACAGCCTAAAAACGACAAGATCCGTAACACCATCTAAAGTCAGTAGTTATGAGTTTTACGCTACAAAGTATAACATAAAACTCATAACTAAAGTGTTACAAAGTACACTAAACACCCATAAACTACCTATTAACCCCTAAACCGAGGCCCTCCCACATCGCAAACACTATAATAAATGTATTAACCCTTAATCTGCCGCTCCCGATATCGCCGCCACTTTAAAAAATATTAACCCCTATTCTGCCACTCCCTGACATCGTCACCACTATAATAAACTTATTAACCCCTAAACCGCCGGCCTCCTGCATCGCAAACACTATTCAAATATAATTAAACCCTAATCTGCCGTCCGCCCACATTGCCCCCACTATACTAAAGTAATTAAGCCCTACACCGCCGCCACTATAATAAACCTATTAACCCCTAAACCACAAGCCCCCACAACGAAATATACTAAACTATTAACCCCTAAACCAAAAGCCCCCCACATCGCAATAAACTAATTTAAACTACTAACCCCTAAACCTAACAACCCCCTAACTTTAGATTAAAATTACAATTTCCCCATCTTAAATTAAAACTTACCTGTCAAATTAAAAAAGTTTAAACTAACAATTAAACTAATATAATAATTAAACTAACTACCAATTAACTAAAACTAAACTACACATTAAAAAAAACATAATTTATGCTTACCTGATAAATTCCTTTCTCCTGTAGTGTAGTCAGTCCACGGGTCATCATTACTTCTGGGATATTAACTCCTCCCCAACAGGAAGTGCAAGAGGATCACGCAAGCAGAGCTGCTATATAGCTCCTCCCCTCTACGTCACACCCAGTCATTCGACCGAGAACCAAACGAGAAAGGAGAAACTATAGGGTGCAGTGGTGACTGGAGTATAATTTAAAAATTTAGACCTGCCATAAAAAACAGGGCGGGCCGTGGACTGACTACACTACAGGAGAAAGGAATTTATCAGGTAAGCATAAATTATGTTTTCTCCTGTTAAGTGTAGTCAGTCCACGGGTCATCATTACTTCTGGGATACCAATACCAAAGCTAAAGTACACGGATGACGGGAGGGACAGGCAGGATCTTTATACGGAAGGGACCACTGCCTGAAGAACCTTTCTCCCCAAAACAGCCTCCGAAGAAGCAAAAGTGTCAAATTTGTAAAATTTGGAAAAAGTATGAAGAGAAGACCAAGTTGCAGCCTTGCAAATCTGTTCAACAGAGGCCTCGTTCTTAAAGGCCCAAGTGGAAGCCACAGCTCTAGTGGAATGAGCTGTAATTCTTTCAGGAGGCTGCTGTCCAGCAGTCTCATAGGCTAAACGTATTATGCTACGAAGCCAAAAAGAGAGAGAGGTAGCAGAAGCTTTTTGACCTCTCCTCTGTCCAGAATAAACGACAAACAGGGAAGAAGTTTGGCGAAAATCTTTAGTTGCCTGTAAATAAAATTTCAGGGCACGGACTACATCTAGATTGTGCAGAAGTCGTTCCTTCTTTGAAGAAGGATTAGGACACAATGATGGTACAACAATCTCTTGATTGATATTCTTGTTAGTGACAACCTTAGGTAAGAACCCAGGTTTAGTACGCAGAACTACCTTATCTGAATGAAAAATCAGATACGGAGAATCACAATGTAAGGCTGATAACTCAGAGACTCTACGAGCCGAGGAAATAGCCATTAAAAACAGAACTTTCTAAGATAACAGCTTGATATCAATGGAATGAAGGGGTTCAAACGGAACACCCTGTAAAACGTTAAGAACTAAATTTAAGCTCCATGGTGGAGCAACAGTCTTAAATACAGGCTTAATCCTGGCCAAAGCTTGGCAAAAAGCCTGAACGTCTGGAACTTCTGACAGACGCTTGTGTAAAAGAATGGACAGAGCTGAGATCTGTCCCTTTAAGGAACTAGCAGATAAACCCTTTTCTAAATCTTCTTGTAGAAAAGACAATATCCTAGGAATCCTAACCTTACTCCATGAGTAACTCTTGGATTCGCACCAATGTAAGTATTTACGCCATATTTTATGGTAAATCTTTCTGGTAACAGGTTTCCTAGCCTGTATTAAGGTATCAATTACTGACTCCGAAAATCCACGCTTTGATAAAATCAAGCGTTCAATTTCCAAGCAGTCAGCTTCAGAGAAATTAGATTTTGATGTTTGAAAGGACCCTGAATTAGAAGGTCCTGTCTCAGAGGCAGAGACCAAGGTGGACAGGATGACATGTCCACTAGATCTGCATACCAGGTCCTGCGTGGCCACGCAGGCGCTATTAGAATCACTGATGCTCTCTCCTGTTTGATCCTGGCAATCAATCGAGGAAGCATCGGGAAGGGTGGAAACACATAGACCATCCCGAAGGTCCAAGGTGCTGTCAAAGCATCTACCAGGACCGCTCCCGGGTCCCTGGACCTGGACCCGTAACAAGGAAGCTTGGCGTTCTGGCGAGACGCCATGAGATCTATCTCTGGTTTGCCCCAAAGTCGAAGTATTTGGGCAAAGATCTCCGGATGAAGTTCCCACTCCCCCGGATGAAAAGTCTGACGACTTAGTAAATCCGCCTCCCAGTTTTCCACTCCAGGAATGTGGATCGCTGACAGGTGGCAAGAGTGAGACTCTGCCCAGCGAATTATCTTCGATACTTCCATCATCGCTAGGGAGCTTCTTGTCCCTCCTTGATGGTTGATGTAAGCTACAGTCGTGATGTTGTCCGACTGAAACCTGATGAACCCCCGAGTTGTTAACTGAGGCCAAGCCAGAAGGGCATTGAGAACTGCTCTCAATTCCAGAATGTTTATTGGAAGGAGACTCTCCTCCTGAGTCCATGATCCCTGAGCCTTCAGGGAATTCCAGACAGCGCCCCAACCTAGTAGGCTGGCTTCTGTTGTTACAATTGTCCAATCTGGTCTGCTGAATGGCATCCCCCTGGACAGATGTGGCCGAGAAAGCCACCATAGAAGAGAATTTCTGGTCTCTTGATCCAGATTCAGAGTAGGGGACAAATCTGAGTAATCCCCATTCCACTGACTTAGCATGCACAATTGCAGCGGTCTGAGATGTAGGCGTGCAAAGGGTACAATGTCCATTGCCGCTACCATTAAGCCGATTACCTCCATGCATTGAGCCACTGACAGGTGTTGAATGGAATGAAGGACACGGCAAGCATTTTGAAGCTTTGTTAACCTGTCTTCTGTCATGTAAATCTTCATTTCTACAGAATCTATAAGAGTCCCCAAGAAGGGAACCCTTGTGAGTGGTAAGAGAGAACTCTTCTCTACGTTCACCTTCCACCCATGCGACCTTAGAAATGCCAGTACTAACTCTGTATGAGACCTGGCAGTTTGAAAGCTTGACGCTTGTATCAGAATGTCGTCTAGGTACGGAGCCACCGAAATTCCTCGCGGTCTTAGCACCGCCAGAAGAGAGCCCAGAACCTTTGTGAAGATTCTTGGAGCCGTAGCCAACCCGAATGGAAGAGCTACAAACTGGTAATGCCTGTCTAGGAAGGCAAACCTTAGATACCGGTAATGATCTTTGTGAATCGGTATATGAAGGTAGGCATCCTTTAAATCCACTGTGGTCATGTACTGACCCTTTTGGATCATGGGTAAGATTGTCCGAATAGTTTCCATTTTGAACGATGGAACTCTTAGGAATTTGTTTAGGATCTTTAAATCCAAGATTGGTCTGAAGGTTCCTTCTTTCTTGGGAACCACAAACAGATTTGAGTAAAACCCTTGTCCGTGTTCCGACCGCGGAACCGGATGGATCACTCCCATTAGTAAAAGATCTTGTACACAGCGTAGAAACGCCTCTTTCTTTATCTGGTTTGTTGACAACCTTGAAAGATGAAATCTCCCTTTTGGGGGAGAGGCTTTGAAGTCCAGAAGATATCCCTGAGATATGATCTCTAATGCCCAGGGATCCTGGACATCTCTTGCCCAAGCCTGGGCGAAGAGAGAGAGTCTGCCCCCGGATCGGGGGCCCTCACTTCATGCTGTCTTAGGGGCAGCAGCAGGTTTTCTGGCCTGCTTGCCCTTGTTCCAGGACTGGTTAGGTTTCCAGCCTTGCCTGTATCGAGCAACAGCTCCTTCCTGTTTTGGAGCAGAGGAAGTTGATGCTGCTCCTGCCTTGAAGTTACGAAAGGCACGAAAATTAGACTGTCTAGCCCTAGGTTTGGCTCTGTCTTGAGGCAGGGCATGGCCTTTACCTCCTGTAATGTCAGCGATAATTTCCTTCAAACCGGGCCCGAATAAGGTCTGCCCTTTGAAAGGTATGTTAAGTAATTTAGATTTAGAAGTAACATCAGCTGACCAGGATTTTAGCCACAGCGCTCTGCGTGCCTGAATGGCGAATCCGGAATTCTTAGCCGTAAGTTTAGTTAAGTGTACTACGGTATCAGAAATAAATGAATTAGCTAGCTTAAGGGCTTTAAGCTTGTGTGTAATCTCATCTGGTGGAGCTGATTCAAGGGTCTCTTCCAGAGACTCAAACCAAAATGCTGCTGCAGCCGTGACAGGCGCAATGCATGCAAGGGGTTGTAATATAAAACCTTGTTGAACAAACATTTTCTTAAGGTAACCCTCTAACTTTTTATCCATTGGATCTGAAAAGGCGCAGCTATCCTCCACCGGGATAGTGGTACGCTTAGCTAAAGTAGAAACTGCTCCCTCCACCTTAGGGACCGTTTGCCATAAGTCCCGTGTGGTGGCGTCTATTGGAAACATCTTTCTGAATATAGGAGGGGGTGAGAAAGGCACACCGGGTCTATCCCACTCCTTAGTAACAATTTCAGTAAGTCTCTTAGGTATTGGAAAAACGTCAGTACTCGACGGTACTGCAAAATATTTATCCAACCTACACATTTTCTCTGGTATTGCAACTGTGTTACAATCATTCAGAGCCGCTAAGACCTCCCCTAGTAATACACGGAGGTTTTCCAGCTTAAACTTAAAATTTGAAATGTCTGAATCCAGTTTATTTGGATCAGATCCGTCACCCGCAGAATGAAGCTCTCCGTCCTCATGTTCTGCAAATTGTGACGCAGTATCTGACATGGCCCTAATATTATCAGCGCACTCTGTTCTCACCCCAGAGTGATCTCGCTTACCTCTAAGTTCTGGTAATTTAGACAAAACTTCAGTCATAACATTAGCCATGTCCTGTAGTGTGATTTGTAATGGCCGCCCTGAAGTACTCGGCGTTACAATATCACGCACCTCCCGAGCGGGAGATGCAGGTACTGACACGTGAGGCAAGTTAGTCGGCATAACTTCCCCCTCGTTGTTTGGTGAATGATGTTCAATTTGTACAGAATGACTCTTATTCAAAGTAGCATCAATGCAATTAGTACATAAATTTCTATTGGGCTCCACCTTGGCTTTTGCACATATAGCACAGAGATATTCCTCTGAGTCAGACATGTTTAACAAACTAGCAATTAAACTAGCAAGCTTGGAAATACTTTTCACTCAAATTACAAGTAATATGGAAAACGCACTGTGCCTTTAAGAAGCACAGAAAAAAATTATGACAGTTTAATAATAATAAGAAACCGGAAAAATCATAACAATCAGATTTTTCCCGGTAAAGGCATAAATTTAGCAAAGGATTGCCCCCATTAGCAATGGATAACTAACCCTTAATAGCAGAAAAAATGTACAAATATAAACGTTTTTTATCACAGTCAAAGCACAATCTCACAGGTCTGCTGTGAGTGATTACCTCCCTCAAAATAATTTTTGAAGACCCTTGAGTTCTGTAGAGACGATCCGGATCATGCAGGAAGAGAAAAACACTTTTGACTGAATTTTTGATGCGTAGCAAAAGCGCCAAAATAGGCCCCTCCCCCTCACCCACAGCAGTGAGGGAAGTTCAGTAAACTGTCTTAAATTAAAATAAACAACAGCTAAGTGGAAAAACAGTGCCCAAAAACAATTTTTCACCCAGTACCTCAGAAAATTAAACAATTTAGCATGCCAGCAAAAACGTTTAAAATCAAATAACATGAAATGTCATTAAACAGCCTGTTGCTAGACGTTCCCACTGCAAGTTAGGCTAAAAATTATATGCATATAGTATTACCCAGAGAAGTGCCATTCCCCAGAATACTGAAGTGTACACATATATACATAAACAGCCTGATACCAGTTGCTACTACTGCATTTAAGGCTGAACTTACATTATATCGGTATTGGCAGTATTTTCTAGTCAATTCCATTCCTCAGAAAATAATATACTGCAACATACCTCTTTGCAGGTGAACCTGCCCGCTGTCCCCTGATCTGAAGTTTACCTCACTCCTCAGAATGGCCGAGAACAGCAAAATGAATTTTAGCTATGCCGGCTAAAATCATCCAAAAACTCAGGTAGATTCTTCTTCAAATTCTACCTGAGAAGGAACAACACACTCCGGTGCTGTTTTAAAATAACAAACTTTTGATTGAAGATATAAAAACTAAGTATAATCACCACAGTCCTCTCACACATCCTATCTATTAGTTGGGTGCAAGAGAATGACTGGGTGTGACGTAGAGGGGAGGAGCTATATAGCAGCTCTGCTTGGGTGATCCTCTTGCACTTCCTGTTGGGGAGGAGTTAATATCCCAGAAGTAATGATGACCCGTGGACTGACTACACTTAACAGGAGAAATCCGAACACTACTCTAGTTTGTTTTGTAATGGTAGGTTTTTTTTTTTTTTGTGATTTTAGTGTTTTTTTTATCTTTTGTAACTTTAGGTTTTAGTGTAAGGTAGCTTAGGGTTTATTTTTATTTCACAGGTAAGTATTTAGTTTTAAATAGGTATTATTTAGTTAATAATTGTAACTTTAATTTAGCTATATTTGAATTATGTTAAAGTTAGACGGTGTTAGGGTTAGGTTTAGGGTTACGTTAGGGTTAGGTTTAAGGGTTAATATAGTTTAATTTAGGTTATTGCGATGTGGGGGGCTGGTGGTTTAGGGGTTAATAGGTTTATTTAGTGGTAGTGATATGGGAGGCCAGAGGTTTAGGGGTAAATAACTTTATTTAGTTGCGGCGATGTCGGGGAGCGGCGGAATAGGGGTTAATAGCTTTATTTAGGTGGCAGCAATATCTGGGGCGGCGGATTAGGGGTTAATAACTGTAGGCAGGTATCAGCGATGACGGGGGCAGCAGATTAGGGGTGTTTAGACTCAGGGTTTATGTTAGGGTGTTAGGTTTAAACGTTAGTTTTTTTCCCCCACAGACATCAATGGGGCTGCGTTACGGAGCTTTTCTTTCCGCAATCGCAGGTGTTAGACTTTTTTCTGACTCGCTCTTCCCATTGATGTCTATGGGGAAAGCATGCATGAGCAAAATAGCGCTTGTTTTTGGTGCGGTATGGAGCTTAAAAACCCCATATCGCCCACACAAGCCTGGGTTTTTAAAACTTGTAATGGCAGCACTATAGGGGATTAAATAACGCAACTTTTGTTGCGTTCGTTAATTTCCCTATAGCGCTCAAAACTCGTAATTTTGATCTTTTGGTTTTGCTTGAATGACCCTTAGCTCAAATGTCCATAAATGCACCCTCCCCATTCCTTTAAAACACTTTTTACAGGCCTATCATGACCCTAATATATCTCTCTCCTTCAGCCTAATTTGAAATATATTCCTGCCCCAGAACTCACAGAAAATACAAGGATTTTTATTCAGCTGTTAAACTGCCCTTTGCAAGCAACAGGTAGCCTTCTGGAAGACCATTTCTTCATTATATTTTATTAGACTCTGAAGTTGAATTCCTTCAGTCCGAACTCCTACAAGTTTGGAGTTTGCATGCCCCGCTGCGTAAGGTGAGAGTAAAGGGAGCGCATATGAATTGGATCACAGCTGACCTCAGTCAAAGTTCAAGCATACTGGCTCTATGAACGATCACTGTGTATATAGACAATGGCGAAATATATGCACTAAACAAACAAAATTGGCCAAGGCCCAATATTTCTGTGAAAATCTGAAAAATAACATATCAAACCCTAGAAAGTTTTGGAAAGTCATAAATAACTTACACACTGCCCCAATCCACTCCCAACCTCCACTGTCAAAGTTGTCAACCAAACCCTGCAACTTCTCTTAGAAGTAGCAAATGCCTTTAACAATTATTTTGTCAGATGCTCCACCACCCTGATTGACAAACTAAAAAATGACACGCATTTTGAAACTACAAATGTGGATCAGGCCCCACTAAATCTACAAAGACCCAATATAGAAAAGTTCTATTTTAGACCTGTACCCATCAATGTCGTTAAGAAACACCTTAATAATCTAAAAATGAAAAACCAGTCTGGACCTGATCAAATCCCAGCAATGCTGTTGAAGCTCAGTGCGCCGGCAATTGCTAAACCTGTCACAACCCTAATTAACGAATCCTTGGTGTCTGGATACATACCCAAACTTTGGAAGACTGCAAGAGTAGTGCCTATCCATAAAAGTGGTGAGTTAACCATGGTTACTAACTATCGCCCAATATCATTGCTCCCAGTATTGTCAAAAATCTTAGAAAAATGCATCCATACGCAACTATGTGAGTATTACCAACAATCTAGCTATATGACCCCTGTTCAATCGGGGTTTCGCCCAAATCACTTCACTACAACTGCCCTCCTAAAAGTTTGCAACGACATCCAAACTGGCATGGAACAAGGAGACCTAACTGGAGCTATTTTTCTTGATTTGGCAAAGGCCTTTGACACAGTAGACCACGACATACTACTGCTCAAACTAAAAAACTCAGGTATTGGTGATCGTCCGCTAACCTGGTTTCGATCATATGTATCGGATTGATCACAGTATGTCTCCATTTCTGACAGTGACTCCCTCCCTCTCCCAGTCACAATGTGGTGTTCCCCAAGGTTCCATTCTTGGCCCCCTACTATTCACATTATTTATAAATGATCTGCCAAATGTCTGCAAATCCTAAACTGTACACATGTACGCAGACGACACGGTAATCTATGCCAACAAATCCGATCTGCCGCAGCTTGAGGCAGTACTCCAAGACCAGTTCACAGAGGTAGAAAAGTGGATCTCAAAAAAACAAACTCTTCCTAAACACTGACAAAACTGTCACAATGATCTTTGGAACGGTACCTAAATTACACAAACTACAAAATTCCCATCTACGCATTAAAACAAAATCAAATGGCACAGTCCACTCTTACAAATACTTGGGTATGTTGTTAGACCCCAATCTATCTTTTGGCCTCCACATAGAAAAACTTGCATCTAAACTCTATCGAAAACTAGGTGCCCTGTACAGAAACAAATCTTGCCTCAGCCCTACAATAAAGGAAAAGATTGTACAGCAAATGCTGATGCCAATCATGGATTATGGAGATATAGTATATGCACCTGCACCGCAAACTCACCTTAATAAACTTAATACACTGTATAACTAGTTCTGCCGCTTTGTGCTACAATGTAACTACAGGACCCACCATTGTGACATGCTAAAAGAACTAAACTGGCTGTGGCTGGAATCCAGACACACCCTTCATCTTCCCAGCCTTGTGTTTAAGAGCTTTTCTGGGAAGCTCCCACCCTACCTGAGCAGAATGCTCTCCACGGCTGTCCCCACCTCCTATAACCTCCGATCCAATAACAGCACATTATTTAGCTTGCCTCAATACAAAAAGAAAGCAGCTCGATCCTCCTTTTCCTACAGAGCACCACAATTATGGAACGACCTCTCACACACTTTAAAACCTTCCCCAAGTCTAAAATCCTTTAAGAGATCCCTCTCTGCTTATCTCAAAACAGAATGCACCTGTTATGGTTGATTATATATTTCCTACCTGTTCTATGTTAAATTTTGCATATATTATGTATTAATATTGTTTTTGTATTTTATTGTACCCTATTGTATCAATGCAATGTTTTGTGGATCCAGGACATACTTGAAAACGAGAGAAATCTCAATGTATCCTTCCTGGTAAAATATTTTATAAATATTAAATAAATAAATATAAATGTATGTATGTGTGTGTGTGTATATATATATAGAAGCCGAATGAAGCCCTGTATACGTCACCACTAAGGGAGAAACGCGCGTAGCTGAGAATCAATCAATGTGAGGGCTGCAGCTAAAACCCTCCAAACCACGCTGAACCGACGAAAGATACCAGCGGATCAGAGAAAGGCACGCTCATTGAGAGGTTAAAGGAATCCGTAGTCACGGTGGCGAAAACATATTGGTTATGTGAGTATTCCCCAAGGGGGAGAAAAAGAGGATTGAAAGCTTCAATCAAGGTAACGTTTAAACTGTTATTGAAATTGTTACAGACAGTGGAGTTGAACAGACAGCCTAGCGAGGTGTGCGGAAAGTACAACGATATAAGCCATAATTCCTTGAGGTGTCACACACTCCTAAACTGCATGGTATAACGTAAATGTTAAACTCACATAAACCATTTGAAACCAGCACGGAAGATAAAAATATACTCCGTGAGCTATAAGTCCCACTCTTGAACAGCTGGATAAAGCGAACATTTTACAAGAGCCCTACTATGTACAAGTAACCTTATACTTTATGTTGCAAAAACAACAATTGGAACAGTTATGAGATACAGCCCTTTTGGATACATTTGACATCAAATTTTGATACAAATAAGGATCAGCCTTTCATCTATATGAACTAAACTGTTTCAAATTTTATAAGATTATTTACAAACAAGTGGGCCCACGTTCGTTATTATATATAAAAATAATGATTATTTTCTTTTTTTTAGTCAGCAGCAAATAAATCATATGTGCATGGTTTATATTATTGTATATGGTCTTATTTTGTAGCAGTTATATTTATTTTTTTTGCAGTATATGATATTAAGGGAAATAGGGCCGACTATATACATAGTTCATGTTAATAATATGATAGTACTAAAGGTCTAATCCACAGTTTATTGGGATTGTAGAGAAAAGCCACCTCTCTGGAGAATTACTAGTTATTGGAAAATGTAACCCTATACTCTGGTGCCGGATAAAGGGACCTTACTGTGAGATTTTTACTCTCACAGTTTTTTCTTTGTTAATTGTTATTTATATGATCTCCCCCCCCCCCCCCCCGAGCACAGTGTTGAGCTGATATTTACTAATGAATCAGGTCACTCAAATGAGTTAGATATAATTAGTGAAGTGGTGCAAACCAACCTATATTTATAATATATATGTGCAAGAAAAGCGCACTCTCACTTAAAAAGCATCCACCAGGGTGCAGGCAAAAAATAGTACAGAAAAGAAGAAGCTTGCACTCACTGTATTTATTCAGCACAAAAAAATGTGACGTTTCAGGGATCAATCACCCCTTCGTTTGGTCTGATGAAGGAGTGATTGATCCCGGAAACGTCACATTTTTTGTGCTGAATAAAGCACTTTTTTCAAAAACCCAGTGAGTGCAAGCTTCTTCTTTTCTATATATATATAAATAAATGTATGTACGAGTGTGTGTTTATATATATATATAAATAACTGTATGTACGAGTGTGTGTATATATATATATAAATAAATGTATGTACGAGTGTGTGTGTATATATATATATATAAATAAATGTATGTACGAGTGTGTGTTTATATATATATATAAATAAATGTATGTACGAGTGTGTGTATATATATATATATATATATAAATAAATGTATGTACGAGTGTGTGTTTATATATATATATAAATAAATGTATGTACGAGTGTGTGTTTATATATATATATATATAAATAAATGTATGTACGAGTGTGTGTATATATATATATAAATAAATGTATGTACGAGTGTGTGTGTATATATATATATAAATAAATGTATGTACGAGTGTGTGTATATATATATATAAATAAATGTATGTACGAGTGTGTGTGTATATATATATATATATATAAATAAATGTATGTACGAGTGTGTGTTTATATATATATATAAATAAATGTATGTACGAGTGTGTGTATATATATATATATAAATAAATGTATGTACGAGTGTGTGTGTATATATATATATATAAATAAATGTATGTACGAGTGTGTGTGTATATATATATATATAAATAAATGTATGTACGAGTGTGTGTGTATATATATATATATATATATATATAAATAAATGTATGTACGAGTGTGTGTGTATATATATATATAAATAAATGTATGTACGAGTGTGTGTATATATATATATATAAATAAATGTATGTACGAGTGTGTGTTTATATATATATAAATAAATGTATGTACGAGTGTGTGTGTATATATATATATAAATAAATGTATGTACGAGTGTGTGTGTATATATATATATATATAAATAAATGTATGTACGAGTGTGTGTGTATATATATATATATATAAATAAATGTATGTACGAGTGTGTGTTTATATATATATATAAATAAATGTATGTACGAGTGTGTGTATATATATATATATATAAATAAATGTATGTACGAGTGTGTGTTTATATATATATATAAATAAATGTATGTACGAGTGTGTGTTTATATATATATATATAAATAAATGTATGTACGAGTGTGTGTATATATATATATAAATAAATGTATGTACGAGTGTGTGTGTATATATATATATAAATAAATGTATGTACGAGTGTGTGTATATATATATATAAATAAATGTATGTACGAGTGTGTGTGTATATATATATATATATATAAATAAATGTATGTACGAGTGTGTGTTTATATATATATATAAATAAATGTATGTACGAGTGTGTGTATATATATATATATAAATAAATGTATGTACGAGTGTGTGTGTATATATATATATATAAATAAATGTATGTACGAGTGTGTGTGTATATATATATATATAAATAAATGTATGTACGAGTGTGTGTGTATATATATATATATATATATATAAATAAATGTATGTACGAGTGTGTGTGTATATATATATATAAATAAATGTATGTACGAGTGTGTATATATATATATATAAATAAATGTATGTACGAGTGTGTGTTTATATATATATAAATAAATGTATGTACGAGTGTGTGTGTATATATATATATAAATAAATGTATGTACGAGTGTGTGTGTATATATATATATATAAATAAATGTATGTACGAGTGTGTGTATATATATATATATAAATAAATGTATGTACGAGTGTGTGTTTATATATATATATAAATAAATGTATGTACGAGTGTGTGTTTATATATATATATAAATAAATGTATGTACGAGTGTGTGTTTATATATATATATAAATAAATGTATGTACGAGTGTGTGTATATATATATATATAAATAAATGTATGTACGAGTGTGTGTTTATATATATATATAAATAAATGTATGTACGAGTGTGTGTTTATATATACATAAAAATGTATGTATGTGTGTTTATATATATCCTATATTATAAAAGGCCAAGTGTGTTTGTCTGAAGCCGTCATGCGCAGTAGAGACTGCGAGCGGACAAACACACCTGGCCTTCAGCTGCAGAGTAGTGCGCACTGCGGAAGCTGCCTGGTGGGGGCCTGACCGGCGTCGGGTGTGCCGTGATGGGGGCGTGACCGGCGGGCGTGACGAGGGGCGTGGCCGGCGGGTGTGACGAGGGGGCGTGGCCTCGCGGGAGCGCGCGGGAGGGGCGTGGCCGGCGGGAGAGACCAAAGAAAGCGAGCAGAAGAGGGGGGAAGAGCAAAAGAGGGAGAGAGAGCGCAAGAGAGTGGGAGAGAAAGAGGGGGAAAGAGAGCTCAAAAGAAGGGGGGAAAGGGAGAGCTCAAAAGAGAGGGAGGAGAGAGAGAGCTTAAAAGAGAGGTGGGAGAGAGAGCGCAAAAGAGGGAGAGAGAGCGCAAGAGAGGGGGAGAGAGCGCAAGAGAGGGGGAGAGATAGCGCACAAAAGAGGGGGAGAGAGAGAGCTCAAAAGAGAGGGGGGAGAGAGCGCGCAAAAGAGAGGGGGAGAGAGAGCGCAAAAGAGAGGGGGGAGAGTTTAAAAGAGAGCGCAAAAGAGGGGGGAGAGAGCGCAAAAGAGAAGGGGAAGACAGAGTGCAAAAGAGGGAAAGAGAGAGCAAAAGAGGGAGAGAGAGAGCGCAAAAGAGAGGGGGAGAGAGAGAGCGCAAAAGAGAGGGGGAGAGAGCACAAAAGAGAGGGGGAGAGAGGGCAAAAAAGAGGGGGAGAGAGCGCAAAAAAGAGGGGGGAGAGAGCGCAAAAGAGTGGGGGGAGAGAGAGAGCTCAAAAGAGAGGGGGGGAGAGAGAGCTCAAAAGAGAGGGGGGGGAGAGAGAGCTCAAAAGAGAGGGGGGGGGGAGAGAGCTCAAAAGAGAGGGGGGAAGAGAGAGTTTAAAAGAGAGGGGGGAGAGAGAGTGCACAAAAGAGGGGGAGAGAGAGTGCAAAAGAGAGATGGGGAGAGAGCGCAAAAGAGAAGGGGGAGAGAGCGCAAAAGAGGGGAAGAGAGAGTGCAAAAGAGGGGAAGAGAGAGTGCAAAAGAGAGGGGGAGAGAGAGAGCAAAAGAGAGGGGAAGAGAGAGCAAAAGAGAGGGGGGAGAGAGAGCAAAAGAGAGAGAGAGAGCAAAAGAGGGGGGAGAGAGCAAAATAGTGGAGAGAGAGAGCAAAAGAGGGCGAGAGAGAGCAAGAGGGGGGAGAGAGTAGATGAGGGGGGGAAGAGAGAAAGCAAGCAAAAGAGGGGAGAGAGAGCAAAAGAGGTGGGAGAGAGAGAGCAAAAGAGGGGGGAGAGAGAGCACAAGAGGGGAGAGAGAGAGCAAAAAAGGGGAGAGAGTGCAAAATAAGGGGGAGAGAGAGAACTCAAAAGAGAGGGGGGGAGAGAGAGAGAGCGCAAAAGAGAGGGGGGGGAGAGAGAGGGAGCAAAGGTTGGAACCGCGGTACCTAAAAAATTGGCCCGTGTACACGAGCTTTAGGACTAGTATATATATAAATGTATGTACGTGTGTGTGTTATATATGTGTATATATATAAATATGTGTATATATATATATATATATATATATATATATATAAAATATATAGAGAAAATAACTCATTGTGTAAACCACTTACAAATCTAAACAAGTCAGAAGACTTGCTTTAAACCCAGAAACTCTCTGACTACACTGTTTCCAATGCAGCAAAGGAATCTGGGTAAGATATGCAAATGAGGTTCACAATGACTCACCTTTTTACTTTTAGTCTGCTTTTTAAGACAGACTTCCCTTTATGCCATAGCACTGCTGCATTACACAGCTTGTATGCTTAGCTAGGGTTAAGTCTTTTAGCTAGGTAGTTATTAAATAGTTAATAACTATTTAATAACTATTCTAACTAGCTAAAATAAATACAAAGTTACCTGTAAAATAAATTAGTGTTAAGGTTAGACTTAGCTTTAGGGGTTAATAACTTTATTATAGTAGCGGCGAGGTCCGGTCGGCAGATTAGGGGTTAATACTTGAAGGTAGGTGTCGGTGATGTTAGGGAGGGCAGATTAGGGGTTAATACTATTTATTATAGGGTTATTGAGGCGGAAGTGAGGCGGATTAGGGGTTAATAACTTTATTATAGTAGCGGTGAGGTCCGGTCGGCAGATTAGGGGTTAATAAGTGTAGGTAGGTGGAGGCGACGTTGGGGGCGGAAGATTATGGGTTAATAAATATAATATAGGGGTCGGCGGTGTTAGGGGCAGCAGATTAGGGGTTCATAGGGATAACGTAGGTTGCGGCGGTGTACAGAGCGGCAGATTAGGGGTTAAAAATAATATGCAGGGGTCAGCGATAGCGGGGGCGGCAGATTAGGGGTTAATAAGTGTACAGTTAGGGGTGTTTAGACTCAGGGTTCATGTTAGGGTGTTAGGTGCAGACTTAGGAAGTGTTTCCCCATAGGAAACAATGGGGCTGCGTTAGGAGCTGAACGCTGCTTTTTTTTTTTTCAGCTCAAAATGCCCCATTGTTTTCTATGGGGGAATCGTGCACGAGCACGTTTTTGAAGCTGGCCGCGTCCGTAAGCACCGCTGGTATTGAGAGTTGCAGTGGCGGTAAATATGCTATACGCTCCCTTTTTGGAGCCTAACGCAGCCCTTCTGTGAACTCTAAATACCAGCGGTATTTAAAAGGTGCGGGGGGAAAAAGCCAGCATTAGATACGCGGGTCGTTACCGACAAAACTCTAAATCTAGCCGTTATTTTCCACCATAATTTGCAAATAAATTCTTTCCAAATCAGACAATGTGATTGTCTGGATGTGTTTCCACATTTTGTCTCTCATAGTTGAGGTATACCTATGATGAAAATGACAGGCCTATCTTATCTTCTTAAGTGGGAGAACTTGCATAATTGGTGGCTGACTAAATACTTTTTTGCCCCACTGTATATATTTAGATATATACACACACAGTATCACATTACACATTTAATTATATATATATATATAGAAAATAATGAGGAGTGCACTCGCCAGGACTTTTCACAAGTTTAATTCCAAAATGTAACATTTTGGAATTAAACTTGTGAAACGTCCTGGCAAGTGCACTCCTCGTTATTTTCTATTTATTTATCTGTTGCACCCTGGGCATTGGAACCGGATTTCTGGAGTGCTTGTCTTAGGGGTTAAATATTTTAACCCCTAAACCGCTGCTCCCGGACCCCGCCGCAACTATATTAAACTTATTAACCCCTATCCTGCCCCCCCTACACCGTCGCCACCTATAATAAATTTATTAACCCCTAATCTGCGCCCCCTACACCGTCGCCACTTATAATAAATTTATTAACCCCTATCCTGCCCCCCACTACACCGCCGCCACTGTAATAAAATTATTAACCCCTAAACCTAAGTCTAACACTAACCCTAACACCCCCCTAACTTAAATATTAATAAAATAAATCTAAATAATATTTCTCTTATTAACTAAATTAATCCTATTTAAAACTAAATACTTACCTATAAAATAAACCCTAATATAGCTACAATATAAATAATAATTATATTGTAGCTATCTTAGGATTTATTTTTATTTTACAGGCACCTTTCAATTTATTTTAACTAGGTACAATAGCTATTAAATAGTTATTAACTATTTAATAGCTACCTAGTTAAAATAAAGAGAAATTAACCTGTAAAATAAAAACTAACCGAAGTTACAATTACACCTAACACTACACTATACTTTAATAAATTATTCCTATTTAAAACTAAATACTTACCTGTAAAATAAACCCTAAGATAGCTACAATATAATTAATAATTACATTGTAGCTATTTTATGATTTATATTTATTTTACAGGTAACTTTGTATTTATTTTAGCTAGTTAGAATAGTTATTAAATAGTTATTAACTATTTAATAACTACCTAGCTAAAAGAAATACAAAATTACCTGTAAAATAAATCCTAACCTAAGTTACAATTAAACCTAACACTACACTATCATTAAATTAATTAAATAAATTAACTACAAATAACCACAATTAAATACAATTACATAAACTAACTAAAGTACAAAAAATAAAAAAAAGCTACGTTACAAAAAATAAAAAAAATAAGTTACAAACATTTAAAAAATATTACAACAATTTTAAGCTACTTACACCTAATCTAAGCCCCCTAATAAAATAACAAAGCCCCCCAAAATAAAAAAATGCCCTACCCTATTCTAAATTTAAAAAGTTCAAAGCTCTTTTACCTTACCAGCCCTTAAAAGGGCCTTTTGCGGGGCATGCCCCAAAGAATTCTGCTCTTTTGCCTGTAAAAGAAAAATACAACCCCCCCCAACATTAAAACCCACCACCCACATACCCCTAATCTAACCCAAACCCCCCTTAAATAAACCTAACACTACCCCCCTGAAGATCATCCTACCTTGAGTCGTCTTCAGCCAGCCGACCCACCGATGGAACCGAAGAGGAGATCCGGAGCGGCAGAAGTCATCATCCAAGGCGCGTTGAAGAAGTCTTCCATCCAGGCGATGTCATCTTCCAAGCGGCGTCTTCAATCTTCTTTCTTCAGGATCCATCTTCATCCCGCCGACGCGGAACATCCTTCTTCCCCGACGGACTAACGACGAATGAAGGCTCCTTTAAGGGACGTCATCCAAGATGGCGTCCCTTCAATTCCGATTGGCTGATAGGATTCTATCAGCCAATCGGAATTAAGGTAGGAAAAATCTGATTGGCTGATTGAATCAGCCAATCAAATTGAGCTCGCATTCTATTGGCTGATCGGAACAGCCAATAGAATGCGAGCTCAATCTGATTGGCTGATTGGATCAGCCAATCGGATTGAACTTCAATCTGATTGGCTGATTCAATCAGCCAATCAGATTTTTCCTACCTTAATTCCGATTGGCTGATAGAATCCTATCAACCAATCGGAATTGAAGGGACGCCATCTTGGATGACGTCCCTTAAAGGAGCCTTCATTCGTCGTTAGTCCGTCGGGGAAGAAGGATGTTCCGCATCGGCGGGATGAAGATGGATCCTGAAGAAAGAAGATTGAAGACGCCGCTTGGAAGATGACATCGCCCGGATGGAAGACTTCTTCAGCGGCGCCTGGATGATGACTTCATCGGATGGAAGACTTCTTCAGCGCGCCTTGGATGATGACATCTGCCGCTCCGGATCTCCTCTTCAGTTCCATCGGTGGGTCGGCTGGCTGAAGACGACTCAAGGTAGGATGATCTTCAGGGGGGTAGTGTTAGGTTTATTTAAGGGGTGTTTGGGTTAGATTAGGGGTATGTGGGTGGTGGGTTTTAATGTTGGGGGAGGGTTGTATTTTTCTTTTACAGGCAAAAGAGCAGAATTCTTTGGGGCATGCCCCGCAAAAGGCCCTTTTAAGGGCTGGTAAGGTAAAAGAGCTTTGAACTTTTTTAATTTAGAATAGGGTAGGGCATTTTTTTATTTTGGGGGCTTAGATTAGGTGTAAGTAGCTTACAATTGTTGTACTATTTTTTAAATGTTTGTAACTTATTTTTTTTATTTTTTGTACTTTAGTTAGTTTATGTAATTGTATTTAATTGTAGTTATTTGTAGTTAATTTATTTAATTAATTTAATGATAGTGTAGTGTTATGTTTAATTGTAACTTAGGTTAGGATTTATTTTACAGGTAATTTTGTATTTCTTTTAGCTAGGTAGTTATTAAATAGTTAATAACTATTTAATAACTATTCTAACTAGCTAAAATAAATACAAAGTTACCTGTAAAATAAATATAAACCCTAAAATAGCTACAATGTAATTATTAATTATATTGTAGATATCTTAGGGTTTATTTTACAGGTAAGTATTTAGTTTTAAATAGGATTAATTTATTTAATGATAGTGTAGTGTTAGGTGTAATTGTAACTTAGGTTAGTTTTTATTTTACAGGTAAATTTCTCTTTATTTTAGCTAGGTAGCTATTAAATAGTTAATAACTATTTAATAGCTATTGTACCTAGTTAAAATAAATTGAAAGATGCCTGTAAAATAAAAATAAATCCTAAGATAGCTACAATATAATTATTATTTATATTGTAGCTATATTAGGGTTTATTTTAAAGGTAAGTATTTAGTTTTAAATAGGATTAATTTAGTTAATAAGAGTTATAATATTTAGATGTATTTAATTAATATTTAAGTTAGGGGGGTGTTAGGGTTAGTGTTAGACTTAGGTTTAGGGGTTAATAATTTTATTACAGGGGGGCAGGATAGGGGTTAATAAATTTATTATAGGTGGCGACGGTGTAGGGGGGACAGATTAAGGGTTAATAAGTTTAATATAGGTTGCGGCAGGGTCCGGGAGCGGCAGTTTAGGGGTTAAACTATTTATTTAGTTGCGGCGAGGTCCGGGATCCACAGGATAGGGGTTAATAACTTTATTATAGAGGGCGGCGGTATAGGGGGGGCAGGATAGGGGTTACTAGGTATAATGTAGGTGGCGGCGGGGTCCGGGAGCGGCGGTTTAGGGGTTAATACATATATTATAGTTGCGGCGGGCACCGGGAGCGGCGGTTTAGGTGTTAATACATATATTATAGTTGCGGCGGGGTCCGGGAGCGGCGCTTTAGGGGGTAAACACTTTATTTAGTTGTGGCAGTGTAGGGGGGCAGATTAGGGGTGTTTAGACCCGGGGTACATGTTAGGGTGTTAGGTATAGACAGCTCCCATAGGAATCAATGAGATGTCTGGCAGCAGCGAACATGAACTTTCGCTATGGTCAGACTCCCATTGATTCCTATGGGATCCGCCGCCTCCAGGGCGGCGGTTTGAAAACCAGGTACGCTGGGCCGGAAAAGTGCCGAGCGTACCTGCTAGTTTTTTGATAACTAGCAAAAGTAGTCAGATTGTGCCGAACTTGTGTTCGGAACATCTGTAGTGACGTAAGAATCGATCTGTGTCGGACTGAGTCCGGCGGATCGAAGCTTACGTCACTAAATTCTACTTTTGCCGGTATCTAGGGCTTGATAACTAAGGCGAATCAGCCTCGCCACAAATACGCTGCGGAATTCCAGCGTATTTGAGGTAGACACGTTGATAACTAGAGGTCAAGGTCACAATTTAAGGCTGGAGAAAAGGAGATTTAATATCCAGCAATGTAAATGTTTTCTCACAGTAAGAGCAATTAAATTGTGGAACTCATTTCATAAGGAGGTAGTGAATGCCAATACCATAGATAAATCTAAAAATTGCTTAGATATATTTCTGACTAATAACAGAATTCATGGATATGCTTGTTTTAAATGGGACAGTTTTCTAATTGTTTAATGTAATTGGCAACTTTTTCAGTGTAAATCAGCTAGTCTCTATATAGGTTGAACACAATGGACTTTAGTCATCTTTCATCCTCCTTTACAATATTACGTTACAAAAACACAAGTGGTCATTTTATTGGTTTAAAACAAAAGTAATATCACATTTAACTCTTCCCTATTCTTGTAATATAAAGTACTACATGGTGTTGGCATAAATTGTTTATAACATTGGTGTAAATATAAAGACTGGGACAATATATTCATATACCAGAATATGTCAGTGATGATGTCACAGAAAATCTCTCAGGGTTTGGGGGTTATGTTTATATTTTTCTGGCTTCTACTGAAAACTAAACCTATTAACACACTGTTTGTGCAGAGAATATTTCTATATTTATGTCATTAGACTGTACAGTATAACAAAATAAGAATTGCTTTACCTCTCCTGGAGATCTGCCCATGTTCCCTGAGCTTTGTGTGATGCCATCAGTGAGCGACTAATAGAAAGAACAGGATTTACTTCATGACCTATATGGATTCAGATAAAACACAAGAGGATAACAATGTTTTTAGATCTATGTGACCCCAAGGACGGTCATGAGGTCAGCTGGGGTCATGCGATGCCTGATAAAGGATTTAGCATATAAGCTGCAGTGAGCAGAAAGTAAATACAGAAGAGATAAAACACAAGAGGATAACAATGTTTTTAGATCTATGTGACCCCAAGGAAGGTCATGAGGTCAGCTGGGGTCAAGCAATGCCTGATAAAGGATTAAGCATATAAGCTGCAGTGAGTAGAAAGTAAATACAGAAGAGATAAAACACAAGAGGATAACAATGTTTTTAGATCTATGTGACCCCAAGGAAGGTCATGAGGTCAGCTGGGGTCATGTGATGCCTGATAAAGAATTTAGCATATAAGCTGCAGTGAGCAGAAAGTAAATACAGAAGAGATAAAACACAAGAGGATAACAATGTTTTTAGATCTATGTGACCCCAAGGAAGGTCATGAGGTCAGCTGGGGTCATGCGATGCCTAATGAAGGATTTAGCATATAAGCTGCAGTGAGCAGAAAGTAAATACAGAAGAGATAAAACACAAGAGGATAACAATGTTTTTAGCTCTAGGTGACCCCAAGGACGGTCATGAGGTCAGCTGGGGTCATGCGATGCCTGATAAAGGATTTAGCATATAAGCTGCAGTGAGCAGAAAGTAAATACAGAAGAGATAAAACACAAGAGGATAACAATGTTTTTAGCTCTAGGTGACCCCAAGGACGGTCATGAGGTCAGCTGGGGTCATGCGATGCCTGATAAAGGATTTAGCATATAAGCTGCAGTGAGCAGAAAGTAAATACAGAAGAGATAAAACACAAGAGGATAACAATGTTTTTAGATCTATGTGACCCCAAGGAAGGTCATGAGGTCAGCTGGGGTCATGTGATGCCTGATAAAGGATTTAGCATATAAGCTGCAGTGAGCAGAAAGTAAATACAGAAGAGATAAAACACAAGAGGATAACAATGTTTTTAGCTCTAGGTGACCCTAAGGGAGATATTTATCAAGCCATCAAGCCGTCAACCTCAAATACGCTGGAATTCCGCAGCGTAATTGTGGCGAGCTTGATTCAACCTAGTTATCAAAGCCAACAGACCGGCAAAAGTTGAAATCTGTGACATAACATACGATCCGCAGGTCGATGCTTACGTCATTACAGATGTTCCGAATACACATTCGGCACTATCTGACACTTTTTCAAAGTTATCAAATAGTTAACCAGTACGCTCGCGGCTATTCCGGCCCAGCATACCTGGTTTTCAATCCGTCACCCTGGAGGCCGCGGATGCCATAGGAATCAATGGGATTCTGAAAGCAGCGAAAGCTTATGTTCGATGCTGCTAGATATTCCATTAATTTCTATGGTTGAAAACCAATAAAGTTTACACCTAACACCATAACATAAGCCCAGAGTCTAAACAACCCTAATCTGCCGCCCGACACCGCCGCCAATAAATAAAGTTATTAATCCTTATACCGCTGCTCCCGGACCCCACCACAACTAAATAAAGTTATTAACCCCTATCCCGCTGCTCCCGGACCCCGCAGCCACGTAAATAAATGTATTAACTCCTAAATCTCTGGCTTCCAACATCACTACCATTAACTAAACATATTAACCTCTAAACCGCCAGCCCCCCACATCACCATAAACTAAATTAAGCTATTAACCCCTAAACCTAACAACCCACTAACTTTACATTAAAATTACAACATCCATATCTTATAATAAATTAAAACTTACCTGTAGAATTAAAAGAAACTAATTCTAAACTATTAATTAACCTACCCTAACTATTATACTAAAATTACATTAAACAACCAATTAAATTAACTATATTACATATTAAAAAAAAACTAACCCGGGGGGAGGAGCTAGCTGCCAAAGCGGACGGTCGTGTCTTTACAGAGCTCCTGGCTCTAGAATTACTAATAGGGGCTTATCTGCCTTATTTTACAATTTAAGGTTACATAGTGACGGACCCCAATCATATGAACTTTTCAAGAACGAGTTTGGGAGTGTACAAAGGCTCTATACCACTGGATCCGATATAGCTGCAAGGCAAAATACACAACGCTCTGGACATCTGAGTAATCTAAGATGGCGCCGGCTTCGTGGGATAAAGAAATCATGGCCTTGTTAGATGCCCACTTTTCAAGTCTAACGCAAGTACTTGTAAAAGCGATTAAACAGGAATTGCCTGCTAACGTTCACCTGGACCACCAAGTGGCATTGCAGAGCCCTTCCAGGGATGATCTCTACGTTTGCCTTACACCTTGTTTGCAGGGGGCTGGATGCGCCGGAACAGCTGCCATGCCGGATGAAAAGGGCTTACCGATGCAGAGCACTCAGTTACTGGACATTGTGGCTACCATCGCAAGTGTTGATATGACCCAACGTGTTCTGCAGTACACCCAACCACTATCGCCTATTGGACATTTGCATTGTGGAGATTACCGCCTCTTACCTACCTTGTCCTCGGTCCGGGAGGCATGCGGCATTGCAATTTTACTGAGTTGTGAGGTTCCTCTCTCGTCTCTGGTGCAGGGAGGCAGATTTTGTCTGACTCTGGTTGCGAATCATCTTTATCAGCTGGCTCTAATGTGTGGCTGGAGCCGATCTGGAATCGGCTAAATAAAGGACACGCACTTTGCTCTATTATCGTGTTCAATCCATCTTTTCACATATGAGACGACACCTTTCCTAAGCACCCACAATTTCCCAAAACCTTGGACCTTTTCTTATACCCTCTTATTATTTGAAACTAACTGTAGTGGGGACTGAATGTACATGAGGACGATCATCTTTAATGTTTCTTTTATCTATTCTGCAAACACTCCTATATCCCTTGCTCGGTTAATGTGTTGGTCAATTATGTTTATTTAATACATTTAGCAGATTAAGATGTACTATACTGCTGCAATCTGCTGTGGTGTACCTGTTGAATAGCGAGATAGTATTATATTTTGTATGTGCCATATACTCAATGTTGTATTCTGCCTTGTTGTAGGACATAAGGCCTTTCCCCACATTACAGGGTTGTAAAACAGAAGAGAACCTCATTAGTAGATTTATATGAATATGTTCTGGATTTTAGATAGAGCTAACATTATGACCTAGCTTTAAGTTTTAATTTGATATACTATGGCCTATCAAACTCTTTACTAGCCTTAGTCTTGGTCACATTGTAAGCAATATTAACTAACATTCAACCACCCCAGTCTCCTAATAGCCTAGTATAAATATTGCACTACCCTTCAGGAGGTTTTTTTAGTTAGAATAATCATATGATATATAGCTATAACAGTCCCTGGAGGTATATATGTGTGGATACAATGCTTGTCTTTTCATGTCATAGATATACTTTTATATGAGATCTGTTAATGTCCCTTCAATACTCTTATCTTATACATCCCTAGTAAACATAGGTGACTATCCCTTTGTCAACGGCCGAGACCAAGGGGTACAACTATTAACTGTTAGGGACCCCTAGAATAAAGACATTTTTATATTTAGTGAAATAGATATTGGAAAATGAAAGCATTGAAATAGCGCTGCAGGTGTAAACTGAACACGCATCCACTTTAACTCCTAGGGGGGATAGTTTTAGTATCTCATATAGTTTTGATATCATAGAAATAAAACCAATGCCTTACATTCTATAGTTACACATTGAAGGTAGAGGCTTTACCGTACTATCCTTATCTTTTAATAGAGAGGTTGACTCTAAGAATTTAAGATATTAAACTATTACGCTGTTAGACATAGTGAAGTACCTGAGAGTAACCAAGATATTAGTTTTATGGTATCACTTTGAGACCCCTAACTTATTTGAGTGAGCTAAGGCAGATTTATATAGAATAGAGATGTGAGGCACTTTGTTATTATCCTATACCAGGGTGAACTAAGGAAGTCATTCTTAATACTTTGATTGCTAAGATTTATTATGCTTTCAAAAATAACTCCTGAACCTAACTTAACTGGCATTAATAGTATTATGTAAGTACCTCGGGGAGGCTAAGTAGAATTACACAGCTATACATATGAGGGTTTGCCTGCAGTTTGGACATAGGGCCCATGTCTAGACAGCATAATCTACGAGTACGAGTTTGTGGAACAGCCATGCCCACTATTTTCACTTTCACTCCCACTATAATACCTGATTAATAGCAATATTTTATACTCTGTAATGTGCTTATTATGAGCCTAAGGGTGATGTATCTATTGAGTTTTATTATCACATATGCCCATTATAATTGCCCATACAAGCCATTCACTCATAGACTCATAGAGTCCATTTACAAAGTCCTATGGTTGTATCCCCCCCCCCCGCCCACCTCTAAACTCTGGGATTTGTAATTAGTCCCAGTGGTTTGCGCGGTTTTCCTTGTTAAATACAGCAAACAGAATCATATACTGATAGCAATCTTGTGGATTCTATTTCATTCCTGATTATTTATGTGTAACAATATATTGAATATTTGGGATTCATGACATTTTGTGAAAGAGAATAAGCCCTAGAGTGAGTATTCATTAAACATTTTTTGATTCTATGTATGTTGCTAACCAAGTCTTATTTATATACAGACAGTTTAAACTTGAAATCCTATCTGACTATGTTTAAATTTATAGGTAACAGTTCAATAGCTGTTGGAAAAGCATTATAAAACAAAAGATTACGAGGCTTTCATTTGATTTGGGACTCTAACTATGACTTTACAACCGATTGTTTTTGCATCTTCTATTTTTTATGCTGGAAATCAGTACTATTTATGTTACAGTCTCGCTTATTTTGTGATGCTATTTTGTTTCTTTATTATGTCTGTATGTCATAACCTTATTTGCCTCAATAAAAATTATTTAAAAAAAAAAAAAAAAAAAAAACTAACCCTACTCAAATTATTTAAATCTAATATTAAAAATTACTAAATTACACTAAGTTACAAAAAATAAAAAACACTAAATTAAGAGGAAAAAAAACACAGTATCAAAAATAAAAATGAATTAAACATAATCTAATAGCCCTATCAAAATAAAAAAGCCCACCCAAAATAAAAAAAAACCTAGCCTACAATAAACTACCAATGGCCCTTAAAAGGGCCTTTTGCGGGGCATTGACTCAAAGAAATCAGCTCTTTTACCTGAAAAGAAAAATACAAACACCCCCCCAACAGTAAAACCCACCACCCACCCAACCAACCAACCCCCCCAAATAAAAAGCCTAAATAAAAAACTTAAGCTCCCCATTGCTCTAAAAAGGGCATTTGTATGAGCATTGCCCTTAAAAGGGCATTTAGCTATTTTACATGCCCAGACCCTACTCTAAAAATAAAACCCACCCAAAAAAACCTTAAATAAAGCTAACACTAACCCCCGACGATCCACTCACAGTTATCAAAGTCCGGACATCCATCCTCATCCTGCCGGCAAAGTTTTCGGCCTCTTCTATCTTCATCCATCTAGCACGGAGCGGGTCCATCCTGAAGACATCCGGCGCGGAGCTCCTCTTCAATACGGTCGCCGCCGTAAACTGGAACGTGAATGCAAGTGACGTCATCCAAGATCAGCCAATAGGATTTGATAGTATTTATTTTAACTAGGTAGAATAGTTACTAAATAGTTATTAACTATTTACTAACTACCTAGCTAAAATAAATACAAATTCACCTGTAAAATAAAACCTAACCTGAGTTACACTAACACCTAACCTTACACTACAATTAAATAAATTACCTAAATTAAATACAATTACCTAAATTACACACAAAAACAAACACTAAGTTACACAAAATAAAAAAAGAAATTCAGATATTTAAACTAATTACACCTAATCTAATAGCCCTATCAAAATAAAAAGCCCCCCCAAAATAAAAAAAACCCTAGCCTAACTACCAATGGCCCTTAAAAGGGCCTTTTGCGGGGCATTGCCCCAAAGAAATAAACTCTTTTACCTGTAAAAAAAAATACAAACACCCCCAACAGTAAAACCCACCACCCACACAACCAAGCCCCCAAATAAATTCCTAACTAAAAAAACCTAAGCTCCCCATTGCCCTGAAAAGGGAATTTGGATGGGCATTGCCCTTAAAGGGGCATTTAGCTCTTTTTCAGTTGCCCAAACCCTAATCTAAAAATAAAACCCACCCAATAAACCCTTAAAAAACACTACTACTGGAATTAAGGTAGAAAAAATCCTATTGGCTGATGCAATCAGCCAATAGAATTGAAGTTCAATCCTACTGGCTGATTGGATCAGCCAATAGGATTTTTCTACCTTAATTCCGATTGGCTGATAGAGTTCTATCAGCCAATCGGAATTCAAGGGACGCCATCTTGGATGACGTCATTTAAAGGAACCTTCATTCTTCAGTTGGACTTCGTGGGAAGAGGATGCTCCGCGTCAGATGTCTTGAAGATGGACCCGTTCCGCACCAGATGGATGAAGATAGAAGATGCCACCTGGATGAAGACTTCTGCCCGTCTGGAGGACCTCTTCTGGCCGGCTTCGATGAAGACTTCTGCTCGTCTGGAGGACCACTTAGCCCGGCTTCGTTGAGGACTTCGGCCCGGTTGGGTGAAGACTTCTCAAGGTAGGGTGATCTTCAAGGGGTTAGTGTTAGGTTTTATTAAGGGAGGATTGGGTGGGTTTTAGAGTAGGGTTGGGTGTGTGGGTGGTGGGTTTTAATGTTGGGGGGGTATTTTATTTTTTATTACAGGTAATAGAGCTGATTACTTTGGGGCAATGCCCCGCAAAAGGCCCTTTTTTTAAGGGCTATTTGTAATTTAGTATAGGGTAGAGTTTTTTATTATTTTGGGGGGCTTTTTTATTTTATTAGGGGGATTAGATTAGGTGTAATTAGTTTAAAAAACTTGTAATTATTTTATTTTCTGTAATTTAGTGTTGTTGTTTTTTCGTACTTTAGATAATTTTTTTCAATTGTATTTAATTGTAGTTAGTTTAGGTAATTAATTTAATTCTAGTGTAGTGTTAGGTGTAATTGTAACTTAGGTTATGATTTATTTTACAGGTAAATTTGAATTTATTTTAACTAGGTAGCTATTAAATAGTTAATAACTATTTAATAACTATTGTACCTAGTTAAAATAAATACAAAGTTGCCTGTAAAATAAAAACAAACCTAAGATAGCTACAGTGTAACTATTAGTTATATTGTAGCTATATTATGATTTATTTTATAGGTAAATATTTAGTTTTAAATAGGAATAATTTAGTTAATGATATTTATTTTATTTAGATGTATTTAAATTGTAAATTGTGTTAGGGTTAGACTTAGGTTTAGGGGTTAATAAATTTAATATAGTTGCGGCGACATTGGGTGTGGCAGATTAGGGGTTAATAAATATAATGTAGGGTTTGGCGATGTTGGGGCATCAGATTAGGGGTTCATAAGTATAATGTTGGTGGCGGCGGTGTCCGGAGCAGCAGATTAGGGGTTAATAATATAATACAGGTGTCTGCGATCTCGGGGGCGGCAGATTAGGGGTTAATAAGTGTAAGATTAGGGGTGTTTAGACCTGGGGTTCATGTTAGGGTGTTAGGTGTAGAAATAACTTTTATTTCCCCATAGGAATCAATAGGGCTGCGTTAGGAGCTTTACGCTGCTTTTTTGCAGGTGTTAGGTTTTTTTTTAGCCGGCTCTCCCCCATTGATTCCTATGGGGAAATCGTGCACAAGCACGTTTTACCTGCTTACCGCTAACGTAAGCAGCACTGGTATTGAGGTGAGATGTGGAGCTAAATTTTGCTCTACGCTCACTTTTTTGCGGCTAACGCCGGGTTTCTAAACACCCGTAATACCAGCGTTACTGTAAGTGAGCGGTAAGGGAAAACTGCTCGTTAGCAACGCACAGCCTTACCGACAAAACTCGTAATCTAGGCATGAGAGAGCAGAAGGTAACAGGTAACATAATAATAAAGATCACTGAGAGAGCAGAAGGTAACAGGTAACATTATAATAAAGATCACTGAGAGAGCAGAAGGTAACAGGTAACATTATAATAAAGATCACTGAGAGAGCAGAAGGTAACAGGTAACAGTATAATAAAGATCACTGAGAGAGCAGAAGGTAACAGGTAACAGTATAATAAAGATCACGGAGAGAGCAGAAGGTAACAGGTAACAGTATAATAAAGATCACTGAGAGAGCAGAAGGTAACAGGTAACATTATAATAAAGATCACTGAGAGAGCAGAAGGTAACAGGTAACAGTATAATAAATATCACGGAGAGAGCAGAAGGTAACAGGTAACAGTATAATAAATATCACGGAGAGAGCAGAAGGTAACAGGTAACAGTATAATAAAGATCACAGAGAGAGCAGAAGGTAACAGGTAACAGTATAATAAAGATCACTGAGAGAGCAGAAGGTAACAGGTAACAGTATAATAAAGATCACTGAGAGAGCAGAAGGTAACAGGTAACAGTATAATAAAGATCACTGAGAGAGCAGAAGGTAACAGGTAACATTATAATAAAGATCACTGAGAGAGCAGAAGGTAACAGGTAACATTATAATAAAGATCACTGAGAGAGCAGAAGGTAACAGGTAACATTATAATAAAGATCACTGAGAGAGCAGAAGGTAACAGGTAACAATACAATAAAGATCACTGAGAGAGCAGAAGGTAACAGGTAACAGTATAATAAAGATCACTGAGAGAGCAGAAGGTAACAGGTAACAGTATAATAAAGATCACTGAGAGAGTAGAAGGTAACAGGTAACAGTATAATAAAGATCACTGAGAGAGCAGAAGGTAACAGGTAACATTATAATAAAGATCACTGAGAGAGCAGAAGGTAACAGGTAACAATGCAATAAAGATCACTGAGAGAGCAGAAGGTAACAGGTAACAGTATAATAAAGATCACTGAGAGAGCAGAAGGTAACAGGTAACATTATAATAAAGATCACTGAGAGAGCAGTAGGTAACAGGTAACATTATAATAAAGATCACTGAGAGAGCAGAAGGTAACAGGTAACAATACAATAAAGATCACTGAGAGAGCAGAAGGTAACAGGTAACAGTATAATAAAGATCACTGAGAGAGCAGAAGGTAACAGGTAACAGTATAATAAAGATCACTGAGAGAGCAGAAGGTAACAGGTAACATTATAATAAAGATCACTGAGAGAGCAGAAGGTAACAGGTAACATTATAATAAAGATCACTGAGAGAGCAGAAGGTAACAGGTAACAATACAATAAAGATCACTGAGAGAGCAGAAGGTAACAGGTAACAGTATAATAAAGATCACTGAGAGAGCAGAAGGTAACAGGTAACAGTATAATAAAGATCACTGAGAGAGCAGAAGGTAACAGGTAACAATGCAATAAAGATCACTGAGAGAGCAGAAGGTAACAGGTAACAGTATAATAAAGATCACTGAGAGAGCAGAAGGTAACAGGTAACATTATAATAAAGATCACTGAGAGAGCAGTAGGTAACAGGTAACATTATAATAAAGATCACTGAGAGAGCAGAAGGTAACAGGTAACAATACAATAAAGATCACTGAGAGAGCAGAAGGTAACAGGTAACAGTATAATAAAGATCACTGAGAGAGCAGAAGGTAACAGGTAACAGTATAATAAAGATCACTGAGAGAGCAGAAGGTAACATTATAATAAAGATCACTGAGAGAGCAGAAGGTAACATTATAATAAAGATCACTGAGAGAGCAGAAGGTAACAGGTAACATTATAATAAAGATCACTGAGAGAGCAGAAGGTAACAGGTAACATTATAATAAAGATCACTGAGAGAGCAGAAGGTAACAGGTAACATTATAATAAAGATCACTGAGAGAGCAGAAGGTAACAGGTAACATTATAATAAAGATGTTTAATTTACAAAAAATTACCAATGGCACTACTTTTATGTAATAGACCTATTTATATCTTAAATTGTGCCACTTCAATACGGCTAGATGTGGGTGCTTGGTGTATGAGTATGAATATTGGGATTACAAAGGAAAAGCATACACTCAGACAGCACTCCTAGGTCAATTTGCAAGTTAGTTGCAAATAACAATCACTTAGTTGCTAATCCAAGTTTGGAATACGGGAATAGGAATAGACACTAAATTAAAATATAACTTTTATTGGGTTTAATAATTAAAATAGGAAAAATAATTAAAACCACACTTAAGTACCGACTGTAGTTTGTAGAAGTTTAATAACCGATTTGTAGTTCAATTAAGCAGTCATACCTGCTTGTGTGCAAGCCTGATGTACCTATCTGTCGTAGTACATAACAGATAAATTACGAATAGTAGTGATAGGTGTGACTTGACACTCTATGTAAGTAAATGTGTGAGAGAGTGGAGTAAAAAATATGTCCACGTTTATTTAGACAGGTAGTTAGACCATAACTGATTGAGTGTTGTAAAAGATTCAAGTTGTGATTGTAAATATGAGATAAGCTAGATAGACTGACGTTGTGATAGCACACAATATTGTAACTCTATGTACATTTACCTCTCCTAGATATTCGTGTGATTTACCTCAGTATTGGAAGAGTTGATATAACTATAGGAGAGAGGTTGTTCTAAACTCACAAACGTTACATGTACCTCGTAGTAACCCTTATATTCAAGGTTCGTTATAGTGAAACCTGCTACTGTTTATATTAGTCGATAAGTTGTCTGACTTGTAGTGATACCATGATCAACTAGTTCACTGTATTGGGTATATTATGTGTTCAATGTATACCATGTAATGTTAGTATACACAGAATTAGGGGTAGCAGTTTGCTACTGGAATATAGTGAGTCCCACTATTGAGTATATGCCAGTTGGTTATACGTAGTAAGTGTAGTATCAGGTCTACCTCTAAACACAAACAGCTTAGTGTTTGTTACTATGACAACATAATCATGATCAGTGATCCACTTAAATTAAACGTTCCTATAATCTCGTGTTGAGTATTATATGTTATCCACACTTGTTTGATGTGCACAAGATAGGTAGATTAAATGTATGCACATCTAATGTACAAGATTATAAAGACACGTATTGCCCTGCGTGTACAGAGATATAATAGTCGGTTAACACAGTGCTGCCAGGAACCAACTGTTAGCCACAAATTGGTATGTGGTGGTTCTAAAGCACTATATCTTATTCATAATATCATACCAAGTAGTCGTTTGTATTGTGATCACTCACTCATGTTTAGTTTCATACAGTCATAGCTGGTAGCGTGTATAGCTGTTGCTAAGCGATGTGATTTAAATTACGGTGAGAAGATCAGTACAAATTACTAGTGTCGCCCGGATGTAAAAGATATAGGCGAAGGTTAGCTTTGTACATGTATGCCCTTGGTGGTTAATATACTGTCGTTACTATGAGAGTGGGTTTGTTATAAAGTTATGTTTAGAAGCTTGCCACGTATTTATCTTAACGTTGTAAAATTCACAGGTTCACTTGTTATACTTGTATCCGGCTTTGTATTACGGTTAGTTCACCATGTACTATTTAGCCGGTATGCCTTCATATTATATTGACCCAAAGAGTTGTAAATAATACGAGGCAAGTTAGGTGTCAGTCAAACGTTAGTAGCGTGGGCTCTATTAGAGCTGAATAAATATTAGCCGTGCAGCGTCTAAGCAAGTGAGGTATCAGTCAAGCGTTAGTAGCGTGGGCTCAATTAGAGCTGAATAAATATTAGCCGTGCAGCGTCTAGGTCTAACATGTCCTCACACACTTAGTTCTCATATAGAAACTTGAATCAGTGATGGTAATAGCACTCTAGAACAAGGTCTTATACACACACTCTCAATCACACTTGTGAATTAATGCAGGATGACTAGAATAACTGAAAATGCTTATTCCATAATAAGTATTGTTAAAGGAGGTTATTACTCCGTATAGTGACTACAGTAAAAGTTCGGTAGCTTAAGGCTAATCTAAAACACAGGAGCTCCTAGGACTCCTCACCAATGCCCTAACGTCCCTAACATGTTTCGCCACTTAGCGTGGCTTTTTCAAAGGTGAACGCGCCGCTCAGTAGTCGGCTATTTAAGGCTGATTAGAATCACACCCCCAATAGGCGTGCATACACCTTCTGACCTATCAATGACGGTTGAGATGTGTGTGTCATAATGAGGAGGGGATTAGCAGGATAGTATCTGAAATGGTTAACTGTTTGATGACTGGATAGAGTCAAAAATGGAATCCTTATTATGTGAACACAGCCCACAAGTAGATTCAAGTCCAGAATTAACTAAAGAAGTTAAATGGAGAGACAAGATAACCAATAAATCTACTTTCATGCCCAAACTAAATCAATGCGCTCAACTACAAACATTTACAGATGTGGTTTGTGAAGAGATAAACAAATTACCTGACAAACCAACAACATATAATATGACCAAAAATGAACTAAAAGCATTGAATGAGATAAAACATTGGGATGATGTCATCATTCGAAACTCCGACAAGGGAGGGAATATTGTATTATGGCCAATTAATATGTACAAAACAGAAACTGATAAACAACTAAAAGATACATCCTGCTACAAAAAACTGGCATTCAATCCTAACCAAATGTTTCTCCAGGAATACATGAATATTCTCGATATGGCCAGATATGACAACATTATTACAAGCAAGGAATTTCAATTCCTGAAAGTTAATAATCCAACGGTAGCAACCTTCTATCTAATTCCAAAAATACATAAAAATAAAAAACACCCACACGGTCGGCCAATTGTCTCTGGCATCCACAGTCTCACTGAAAAAGCGAGCAAATATTTGGACTACAGATTAAGAAACTTTCTCCCTCAACTACCGTCTTATGTACAAGACACAACGGATGTTCTGCTTCAGTTAGAAAATGTACATCTCGCTTCCACTACATGGTTAGTGACAGCGGACGTGGAATCACTTTACACATGTATAAATCATGAATTAGGCATTCAAGCTGTGAAGTGGTTTCTGTCAATGAGTTCAGAGGAAGACCCTGCTCATGATGATTTTGTCTTACAACTTTTAAAATTCATTTTGACACATAACTTCTTCACATTTAATAATGGTTTTTACCTCCAAACCAGAGGTACCGCTATGGGCACTGCATGTGCTCCCACCTATGCCAATCTTTTTCTCGGCTGGTGGGAGCAAAAATATGTTTTCTCAGATGATAATACTGAAGAGCTGAATAGAATCCCCCTATGGATTCGGTACATTGATGATGTGCTCTTCTTGTGGGAGGGCACGAAAAACGAACTAGACGAATTCATGGCAAAATTAAATTCCAACAACCTGAATATTAAATTAACTTATGAAGCAGATCTAGCAAAGATTAACTTCTTAGATCTCCAAATTATCAAAACCCAAACTGGTATGTTGGAAACGGACGTCCATCGTAAAAAGACAGCTACAAATAGCTTACTACATAGCACAAGTGCACATGCTCCCAACACAATCAAAGCCCTTCCAGTGGGTGAATTCTTACGAATGAGACGTAATTGCTCCACTGAAGAAAATTACAAACTAAGAGCCAAAGAAGTAAAAGAAAGACTAATTTCCAGAGGATATAGCCGTAAGTCTATTAAAAAAGCTGAATTTAGAGCCAAAAATACTCTTAGACAGGAATTGTTAAAAAAGCAAAATAAATCCCAAAAGCAAGAAATCAGATTTATTTCAACTTACAATTCTAAGAGTACACAAATAGTGGATATCTTACAAAAAAACTGGCACATCTTAACCTCTGACCCCATATTATCACACATTATGGGTGAAAGAATTCAAACAGGCTTCAGGAGAACACGTAATCTGAAGGATTTAATCAGCCCAAGTCATCTACAAGGACCCAAAACTAAAGGAGCATTCAAGAAGGGCTCATTTAAATGTGGCACATGCAGTACATGTAGCTTCATGCTGAAAAAAGAAGAAATTCGCGATCGTTTTCAAAAAACACATAAAATCAGATCATACATCAACTGCCACACAGAGGGAGTTGTCTATGCCCTCCAATGTAAATGCAATAAAACCTACGCTGGCATGACAACAAGAAAAATCAGAACATGATTACAAGAACATCTGAGGAACATAAAAAATGCAGGCAAAGACCTTCAAGAAGGAAAAAATCTGACTTCTGTGGCACGTCACTTCCTTAAAAGTCATCATTCCAAACAATCTGAACTCAAATGCTTTGGAATTGAAAAAATACAACTGGGTGTACGAGGAGGCAATCTAGAAAACATCCTGCTACAAGCAGAAAGCAAATGGATTTTTTTACTTAATACGGTTCAACCATATGGACTAAATGAATATAACAACTTTGTTTCATTTCTGTAATTTACAGAATATAAAGTGGATTTTAAGCCAAGTATAACATCATACAATGTTTTAAATAAGCAATCAAGTTTTAAAAGCTATAGAGAATAATACCCAAACAACTTTCTAAGAAATGAAGTAACACAACAATACTAACAAACGTTGTTGACACGAATCCGAATATCCCTATACGTAACAATCATGGGCAATATTTCGTGTATTCTCCTATCTCTCCAACTACAATTCATACAATTAACCTATCAGTTCTAGTAAATTATAGATCTCAAACTTCCCTTTCCCCCTCTTCAACACTTATACATATCACGTTAAGCACAATTTTATGTTATTTTTTATATTTGCTTTAATTTACATCACCTTTGAAATCCTTTATCTTCTTTAATATTGCACACTATGCATAATCACAGTTAACTTAATTAATATCTAAATTTTTGCAAATTCTACAACAAAATGAGACAGTATTCACTATAATGTTCACTTACATAACTTTTACCTCTAAGAAACAATCTTTTAGAGACATTTTATCAAGACACTATTAAGCAACACTGTCACTGTTTGCAATATAAAATGACCTTACACAGTTAACTACTCACAAATGGTCAATTTTGTTTACCCCTATAGAATACTATTACACAAATATCACATCTCCTATATCAACCCTCACTGTCAATGTCAGGACTTTAAATACTATTATAAATATGATCGTAATTAAGTGTTTTAGAGATGTACATTAGAATGTTGTACATCCAACAATATCTGTTTCTCTCTTGATCACGTATTAGCAGGTTCCAGATTTATGACGTAAGTAAATATATATATACATAGGACCGTAATATGTCGATGCTGATCTTGCTTTAAAAAACTTATTATTCAATATGCTGGAGATTCCAACTCAACAAACGTTTAAATGGCAAAAGGTATATACTATGTCATGTGCCTTTTTGCAAAAAACCAACTTCACGATATTCAAATATAGATTTTATCTTAATTGTTTATCTAACCTCTGTCCATAATAATGTAATATAAGCATTTGCTATAAATTTGGCAGTTAATGAATGTGCCTTTTTGACTCTATCCAGTCATCAAACAGTTAACCATTTCAGATACTATCCTGCTAATCCCCTCCTCATTATGACACACACATCTCAACCGTCATTGATAGGTAAGAAGGTGTATGCACGCCTATTGGGGGTGTGATTCTAATCAGCCTTAAATAGCCGACTACTGAGCGGCGCGTTCACCTTTGAAAAAGCCACGCTAAGTGGCGAAACATGTTAGGGACGTTAGGGCATTGGTGAGGAGTCCTAGGAGCTCCTGTGTTTTAGATTAGCCTTAAGCTACCGAACTTTTACTGTAGTCACTATACGGAGTAATAACCTCCTTTAACAATACTTATTATGGAATAAGCATTTTCAGTTATTCTAGTCATCCTGCATTAATTCACAAGTGTGATTGAGAGTGTGTGTATAAGACCTTGTTCTAGAGTGCTATTACCATCACTGATTCAAGTTTCTATATGAGAACTAAGTGTGTGAGGACATGTTAGACCTAGACGCTGCACGGCTAATATTTATTCAGCTCTAATTGAGCCCACGCTACTAACGCTTGACTGATACCTCACTTGCTTAGACGCTGCACGGCTAATATTTATTCAGCTCTAATAGAGCCCACGCTACTAACGTTTGACTGACACCTAACTTGCCTCGTATTATTTACAACTCTTTGGGTCAATATAATATGAAGGCATACCGGCTAAATAGTACATGGTGAACTAACCGTAATACAAAGCCGGATACAAGTATAACAAGTGAACCTGTGAATTTTACAACGTTAAGATAAATACGTGGCAAGCTTCTAAACATAACTTTATAACAAACCCACTCTCATAGTAACGACAGTATATTAACCACCAAGGGCATACATGTACAAAGCTAACCTTCGCCTATATCTTTTACATCCGGGCGACACTAGTAATTTGTACTGATCTTCTCACCGTAATTTAAATCACATCGCTTAGCAACAGCTATACACGCTACCAGCTATGACTGTATGAAACTAAACATGAGTGAGTGATCACAATACAAACGACTACTTGGTATGATATTATGAATAAGATATAGTGCTTTAGAACCACCACATACCAATTTGTGGCTAACAGTTGGTTCCTGGCAGCACTGTGTTAACCGACTATTATATCTCTGTACACGCAGGGCAATACGTGTCTTTATAATCTTGTACATTAGATGTGCATACATTTAATCTACCTATCTTGTGCACATCAAACAAGTGTGGATAACATATAATACTCAACACGAGATTATAGGAACGTTTAATTTAAGTGGATCACTGATCATGATTATGTTGTCATAGTAACAAACACTAAGCTGTTTGTGTTTAGAGGTAGACCTGATACTACACTTACTACGTATAACCAACTGGCATATACTCAATAGTGGGACTCACTATATTCCAGTAGCAAACTGCTACCCCTAATTCTGTGTATACTAACATTACATGGTATACATTGAACACATAATATACCCAATACAGTGAACTAGTTGATCATGGTATCACTACAAGTCAGACAACTTATCGACTAATATAAACAGTAGCAGGTTTCACTATAACGAACCTTGAATATAAGGGTTACTACGAGGTACATGTAACGTTTGTGAGTTTAGAACAACCTCTCTCCTATAGTTATATCAACTCTTCCAATATTGAGGTTAATCACACGAATATCTAGGAGAGGTAAATGTACATAGAGTTACAATATTGTGTGCTATCACAACGTCAGTCTATCTAGCTTATCTCATATTTACAATCACAACTTGAATCTTTTACAACACTCAAACAGTTATGGTCTAACTACCTGTCTAAATAAACGTGGACATATTTTTTACTCCACTCTCTCACACATTTACTTACATAGAGTGTCAAGTCACACCTATCACTACTATTCGTAATTTATCTGTTATGTACTACGACAGATAGATACATCGGGCTTGCACACAAGCAGGTATGACTGCTTAATTGAACTACAAATCGGTTATTAAACTTCTACAAACTACAGTCGGTACTTAAGTGTGGTTTTAATTATTTTTCCTATTTTAATTATTAAACCCAATAAAAGTTATATTTTAATTTAGTGTCTATTCCTATTCCCGTATTCCAACCTTGGATTAGCAACTAAGTGATTGTTATTTGCAACTAACTTGCAAATTGACCTAGGAGTGCTGTCTGAGTGTATGCTTTTCCTTTGTAATCCCAATTATAATAAAGATCACTGAGAGAGCAGAAGGTAACAGGTAACAGTATAATAAAGATCACTGAGACAACAGAAGGTAACAGGTAACATTATAATAAAGATCACTGAGAGAGCAGAAGGTAACAGGTAACATTATAATAAAGATCACTGAGAGAGCAGAAGGTAACAGGTAACAGTATAATAAAGATCACTGAGAGAGCAGAAGGTAACAGGTAACATTATAATAAAGATCACTGAGAGAGCAGAAGGTAACAGGTAACATTATAATAAAGATCACTGAGAGAGCAGAAGGTAACAGGTAACAGTATAATAAAGATCACTGAGATAGCAGAAGGTAACAGGTAACAGTATAATAAAGATCACTGAGAGAGCAGAAGGTAACAGGTAACATTATAATAAAGATCACTGAGAGAGCAGAAGGTAACAGGTAACATTATAATAAAGATCACTGAGAGAGCAGAAGGTAACAGGTAACATTATAATAAAGATGTTTAATTTACAAAAAATTACCAATGGCACTACTTTTAATGTAATAGACCTATTTATATCTTAAATTGTGCCACTTCAAATACGGCTAGATGTGGGGTGCTTGGTGTATGAGTATGATATTGGGATTACAAAGGAAAAGCATACACTCAGACAGCACTCCTAGGTCAATTTGCAAGTTAGTTGCAAATAACAATCACTTAGTTGCTAATCCAAGTTTGGAATACGGGATAAGGAATAGACACTAAATTAAAATATAACTTTTATTGGGTTTAATAATTAAAATAGGAAAAATAATTAAAACCACACTTAAGTACCGACTGTAGTTTGTAGAAGTTTAATAACCGATTTGTAGTTCAATTAAGCAGTCATACCTGCTTGTGTGCAAGCCCGATGTATCTATCTGTCGTTAGTACATAACAGATAAATTACGAATAGTAGTGATAGGTGTGACTTGACACTCTATGTAAGTAAATGTGTGAGAGAGTGGAGTAAAAAATATGTCCACGTTTATTTAGACAGGTAGTTAGACCATAACTGATTGAGTGTTGTAAAAGATTCAAGTTGTGATTGTAAATATGAGATAAGCTAGATAGACTGACGTTGTGATAGCACACAATATTGTAACTCTATGTACATTTACCTCTCCTAGATATTCGTGTGATTTACCTCAGTATTGGAAGAGTTGATATAACTATAGGAGAGAGGTTGTTCTAAACTCACAAACGTTACATGTACCTCGTAGTAACCCTTATATTCAAGGTTCGTTATAGTGAAACCTGCTACTGTTTATATTAGTCGATAAGTTGTCTGACTTGTAGTGATACCATGATCAACTAGTTCACTGTATTGGGTATATTATGTGTTCAATGTATACCATGTAATGTTAGTATACACAGAATTAGGGGTAGCAGTTTGCTACTGGAATATAGTGAGTCCCACTATTGAGTATATGCCAGTTGGTTATACGTAGTAAGTGTAGTATCAGGTCTACCTCTAAACACAAACAGCTTAGTGTTTGTTACTATGACAACATAATCATGATCAGTGATCCACTTGAATTAAACGTTCCTATAATCTCGTGTTGAGTATTATATGTTATCCACACTTGTTTGATGTGCACAAGATAGGTAGATTAAATGTATGCACATCTAATGTACAGATTATAAGACACGTATTGCCCTGCGTGTACAGAGATATAATAGTCGGTTAACACAGTGCTGCCAGGAACCAACTGTTAGCCACAAATTGGTATGTGGTGGTTCTAAAGCACTATATCTTATTCATAATATCATACCAAGTAGTCGTTTGTATTGTGATCACTCACTCATGTTTAGTTTCATACAGTCATAGCTGGTAGCGTGTATAGCTGTTGCTAAGCGATGTGATTTAAATTACGGTGAGAAGATCAGTACAAATTACTAGTGTCGCCCGGATGTAAAAGATATAGGCGAAGGTTAGCTTTGTACATGTATGCCCTTGGTGGTTAATATACTGTCGTTACTATGAGAGTGGGTTTGTTATAAAGTTATGTTTAGAAGCTTGCCACGTATTTATCTTAACGTTGTAAAATTCACAGGTTCACTTGTTATACTTGTATCCGGCTTTGTATTACGGTTAGTTCACCATGTACTATTTAGCCGGTATGCCTTCATATTATATTGACCCAAAGAGTTGTAAATAATACGAGGCAAGTTAGGTGTCAGTCAAACGTTAGTAGCGTGGGCTCTATTAGAGCTGAATAAATATTAGCCGTGCAGCGTCTAAGCAAGTGAGGTATCAGTCAAGCGTTAGTAGCGTGGGCTCAATTAGAGCTGAATAAATATTAGCCGTGCAGCGTCTAGGTCTAACATGTCCTCACACACTTAGTTCTCATATAGAAACTTGAATCAGTGATGGTAATAGCACTCTAGAACAAGGTCTTATACACACACTCTCAATCACACTTGTGAATTAATGCAGGATGACTAGAATAACTGAAAATGCTTATTCCATAATAAGTATTGTTAAAGGAGGTTATTACTCCGTATAGTGACTACAGTAAAAGTTCGGTAGCTTAAGGCTAATCTAAAACACAGGAGCTCCTAGGACTCCTCACCAATGCCCTAACGTCCCTAACATGTTTCGCCACTTAGCGTGGCTTTTTCAAAGGTGAACGCGCCGCTCAGTAGTCGGCTATTTAAGGCTGATTAGAATCACACCCCCAATAGGCGTGCATACACCTTCTGACCTATCAATGACGGTTGAGATGTGTGTGTCATAATGAGGAGGGGATTAGCAGGATAGTATCTGAAATGGTTAACTGTTTGATGACTGGATAGAGTCAAAAATGGAATCCTTATTATGTGAACACAGCCCACAAGTAGATTCAAGTCCAGAATTAACTAAAGAAGTTAAATGGAGAGACAAGATAACCAATAAATCTACTTTCATGCCCAAACTAAATCAATGCGCTCAACTACAAACATTTACAGATGTGGTTTGTGAAGAGATAAACAAATTACCTGACAAACCAACAACATATAATATGACCAAAAATGAACTAAAAGCATTGAATGAGATAAAACATTGGGATGATGTCATCATTCGAAACTCCGACAAGGGAGGGAATATTGTATTATGGCCAATTAATATGTACAAAACAGAAACTGATAAACAACTAAAAGATACATCCTGCTACAAAAAACTGGCATTCAATCCTAACCAAATGTTTCTCCAGGAATACATGAATATTCTCGATATGGCCAGATATGACAACATTATTACAAGCAAGGAATTTCAATTCCTGAAAGTTAATAATCCAACGGTAGCAACCTTCTATCTAATTCCAAAAATACATAAAAATAAAAAACACCCACACGGTCGGCCAATTGTCTCTGGCATCCACAGTCTCACTGAAAAAGCGAGCAAATATTTGGACTACAGATTAAGAAACTTTCTCCCTCAACTACCGTCTTATGTACAAGACACAACGGATGTTCTGCTTCAGTTAGAAAATGTACATCTCGCTTCCACTACATGGTTAGTGACAGCGGACGTGGAATCACTTTACACATGTATAAATCATGAATTAGGCATTCAAGCTGTGAAGTGGTTTCTGTCAATGAGTTCAGAGGAAGACCCTGCTCATGATGATTTTGTCTTACAACTTTTAAAATTCATTTTGACACATAACTTCTTCACATTTAATAATGGTTTTTACCTCCAAACCAGAGGTACCGCTATGGGCACTGCATGTGCTCCCACCTATGCCAATCTTTTTCTCGGCTGGTGGGAGCAAAAATATGTTTTCTCAGATGATAATACTGAAGAGCTGAATAGAATCCCCCTATGGATTCGGTACATTGATGATGTGCTCTTCTTGTGGGAGGGCACGAAAAACGAACTAGACGAATTCATGGCAAAATTAAATTCCAACAACCTGAATATTAAATTAACTTATGAAGCAGATCTAGCAAAGATTAACTTCTTAGATCTCCAAATTATCAAAACCCAAACTGGTATGTTGGAAACGGACGTCCATCGTAAAAAGACAGCTACAAATAGCTTACTACATAGCACAAGTGCACATGCTCCCAACACAATCAAAGCCCTTCCAGTGGGTGAATTCTTACGAATGAGACGTAATTGCTCCACTGAAGAAAATTACAAACTAAGAGCCAAAGAAGTAAAAGAAAGACTAATTTCCAGAGGATATAGCCGTAAGTCTATTAAAAAAGCTGAATTTAGAGCCAAAAATACTCTTAGACAGGAATTGTTAAAAAAGCAAAATAAATCCCAAAAGCAAGAAATCAGATTTATTTCAACTTACAATTCTAAGAGTACACAAATAGTGGATATCTTACAAAAAAACTGGCACATCTTAACCTCTGACCCCATATTATCACACATTATGGGTGAAAGAATTCAAACAGGCTTCAGGAGAACACGTAATCTGAAGGATTTAATCAGCCCAAGTCATCTACAAGGACCCAAAACTAAAGGAGCATTCAAGAAGGGCTCATTTAAATGTGGCACATGCAGTACATGTAGCTTCATGCTGAAAAAAGAAGAAATTCGCGATCGTTTTCAAAAAACACATAAAATCAGATCATACATCAACTGCCACACAGAGGGAGTTGTCTATGCCCTCCAATGTAAATGCAATAAAACCTACGCTGGCATGACAACAAGAAAAATCAGAACATGATTACAAGAACATCTGAGGAACATAAAAAATGCAGGCAAAGACCTTCAAGAAGGAAAAAATCTGACTTCTGTGGCACGTCACTTCCTTAAAAGTCATCATTCCAAACAATCTGAACTCAAATGCTTTGGAATTGAAAAAATACAACTGGGTGTACGAGGAGGCAATCTAGAAAACATCCTGCTACAAGCAGAAAGCAAATGGATTTTTTTACTTAATACGGTTCAACCATATGGACTAAATGAATATAACAACTTTGTTTCATTTCTGTAATTTACAGAATATAAAGTGGATTTTAAGCCAAGTATAACATCATACAATGTTTTAAATAAGCAATCAAGTTTTAAAAGCTATAGAGAATAATACCCAAACAACTTTCTAAGAAATGAAGTAACACAACAATACTAACAAACGTTGTTGACACGAATCCGAATATCCCTATACGTAACAATCATGGGCAATATTTCGTGTATTCTCCTATCTCTCCAACTACAATTCATACAATTAACCTATCAGTTCTAGTAAATTATAGATCTCAAACTTCCCTTTCCCCCTCTTCAACACTTATACATATCACGTTAAGCACAATTTTATGTTATTTTTTATATTTGCTTTAATTTACATCACCTTTGAAATCCTTTATCTTCTTTAATATTGCACACTATGCATAATCACAGTTAACTTAATTAATATCTAAATTTTTGCAAATTCTACAACAAAATGAGACAGTATTCACTATAATGTTCACTTACATAACTTTTACCTCTAAGAAACAATCTTTTAGAGACATTTTATCAAGACACTATTAAGCAACACTGTCACTGTTTGCAATATAAAATGACCTTACACAGTTAACTACTCACAAATGGTCAATTTTGTTTACCCCTATAGAATACTATTACACAAATATCACATCTCCTATATCAACCCTCACTGTCAATGTCAGGACTTTAAATACTATTATAAATATGATCGTAATTAAGTGTTTTAGAGATGTACATTAGAATGTTGTACATCCAACAATATCTGTTTCTCTCTTGATCACGTATTAGCAGGTTCCAGATTTATGACGTAAGTAAATATATATATACATAGGACCGTAATATGTCGATGCTGATCTTGCTTTAAAAAACTTATTATTCAATATGCTGGAGATTCCAACTCAACAAACGTTTAAATGGCAAAAGGTATATACTATGTCATGTGCCTTTTTGCAAAAAACCAACTTCACGATATTCAAATATAGATTTTATCTTAATTGTTTATCTAACCTCTGTCCATAATAATGTAATATAAGCATTTGCTATAAATTTGGCAGTTAATGAATGTGCCTTTTTGACTCTATCCAGTCATCAAACAGTTAACCATTTCAGATACTATCCTGCTAATCCCCTCCTCATTATGACACACACATCTCAACCGTCATTGATAGGTAAGAAGGTGTATGCACGCCTATTGGGGGTGTGATTCTAATCAGCCTTAAATAGCCGACTACTGAGCGGCGCGTTCACCTTTGAAAAAGCCACGCTAAGTGGCGAAACATGTTAGGGACGTTAGGGCATTGGTGAGGAGTCCTAGGAGCTCCTGTGTTTTAGATTAGCCTTAAGCTACCGAACTTTTACTGTAGTCACTATACGGAGTAATAACCTCCTTTAACAATACTTATTATGGAATAAGCATTTTCAGTTATTCTAGTCATCCTGCATTAATTCACAAGTGTGATTGAGAGTGTGTGTATAAGACCTTGTTCTAGAGTGCTATTACCATCACTGATTCAAGTTTCTATATGAGAACTAAGTGTGTGAGGACATGTTAGACCTAGACGCTGCACGGCTAATATTTATTCAGCTCTAATTGAGCCCACGCTACTAACGCTTGACTGATACCTCACTTGCTTAGACGCTGCACGGCTAATATTTATTCAGCTCTAATAGAGCCCACGCTACTAACGTTTGACTGACACCTAACTTGCCTCGTATTATTTACAACTCTTTGGGTCAATATAATATGAAGGCATACCGGCTAAATAGTACATGGTGAACTAACCGTAATACAAAGCCGGATACAAGTATAACAAGTGAACCTGTGAATTTTACAACGTTAAGATAAATACGTGGCAAGCTTCTAAACATAACTTTATAACAAACCCACTCTCATAGTAACGACAGTATATTAACCACCAAGGGCATACATGTACAAAGCTAACCTTCGCCTATATCTTTTACATCCGGGCGACACTAGTAATTTGTACTGATCTTCTCACCGTAATTTAAATCACATCGCTTAGCAACAGCTATACACGCTACCAGCTATGACTGTATGAAACTAAACATGAGTGAGTGATCACAATACAAACGACTACTTGGTATGATATTATGAATAAGATATAGTGCTTTAGAACCACCACATACCAATTTGTGGCTAACAGTTGGTTCCTGGCAGCACTGTGTTAACCGACTATTATATCTCTGTACACGCAGGGCAATACGTGTCTTTATAATCTTGTACATTAGATGTGCATACATTTAATCTACCTATCTTGTGCACATCAAACAAGTGTGGATAACATATAATACTCAACACGAGATTATAGGAACGTTTAATTTAAGTGGATCACTGATCATGATTATGTTGTCATAGTAACAAACACTAAGCTGTTTGTGTTTAGAGGTAGACCTGATACTACACTTACTACGTATAACCAACTGGCATATACTCAATAGTGGGACTCACTATATTCCAGTAGCAAACTGCTACCCCTAATTCTGTGTATACTAACATTACATGGTATACATTGAACACATAATATACCCAATACAGTGAACTAGTTGATCATGGTATCACTACAAGTCAGACAACTTATCGACTAATATAAACAGTAGCAGGTTTCACTATAACGAACCTTGAATATAAGGGTTACTACGAGGTACATGTAACGTTTGTGAGTTTAGAACAACCTCTCTCCTATAGTTATATCAACTCTTCCAATATTGAGGTTAATCACACGAATATCTAGGAGAGGTAAATGTACATAGAGTTACAATATTGTGTGCTATCACAACGTCAGTCTATCTAGCTTATCTCATATTTACAATCACAACTTGAATCTTTTACAACACTCAAACAGTTATGGTCTAACTACCTGTCTAAATAAACGTGGACATATTTTTTACTCCACTCTCTCACACATTTACTTACATAGAGTGTCAAGTCACACCTATCACTACTATTCGTAATTTATCTGTTATGTACTACGACAGATAGATACATCGGGCTTGCACACAAGCAGGTATGACTGCTTAATTGAACTACAAATCGGTTATTAAACTTCTACAAACTACAGTCGGTACTTAAGTGTGGTTTTAATTATTTTTCCTATTTTAATTATTAAACCCAATAAAAGTTATATTTTAATTTAGTGTCTATTCCTATTCCCGTATTCCAACCTTGGATTAGCAACTAAGTGATTGTTATTTGCAACTAACTTGCAAATTGACCTAGGAGTGCTGTCTGAGTGTATGCTTTTCCTTTGTAATCCCAATTATAATAAAGATCACTGAGAGAGCAGAAGGTAACAGGTAACAGTATAATAAAGATCACTGAGACAACAGAAGGTAACAGGTAACATTATAATAAAGATCACTGAGAGAGCAGAAGGTAACAGGTAACATTATAATAAAGATCACTGAGAGAGCAGAAGGTAACAGGTAACAGTATAATAAAGATCACTGAGAGAGCAGAAGGTAACAGGTAACATTATAATAAAGATCACTGAGAGAGCAGAAGGTAACAGGTAACATTATAATAAAGATCACTGAGAGAGCAGAAGGTAACAGGTAACAGTATAATAAAGATCACTGAGATAGCAGAAGGTAACAGGTAACAGTATAATAAAGATCACTGAGAGAGCAGAAGATAACAGGTAACATTATAATAAAGATCACTGAGAGAGCAGAAGGTAACAGGTAACATTATAATAAAGATCAATGAGACAGCAGAAGGTAACAGGTAACAGTATAATAAAGATCACTGAGAGAGAGCAGAAGGTAACAGGTAACATTATAATAAAGATCACTGAGAGAGCAGAAGGTAACAGGTAACAGGTACCAACCGGATACCAAGGGTTAACACCAGGGAACAATGTCCTGCATAGGGAATCAGCAGTTCACAACCCAGCCAGTTTTCAGGTTTTAAACAGAATAACACTTTATTTGAAGGCAGCATACAGATTTATACAGGTTTTTGACCCCCCCCCCCCAGATGGGGGTTGAAAGAATGTTGTACATTAGATAAAAGGGAGAAGCGCCCTTGACATGATACAATAGGATTATATTACTTAAACACTTCAACCACAGGACACTCTTGACTCTCCTTATCACTTAGGCGTTTCTCTCTGGGGGTGATCAAACAATAGAATGCTAAGCATTAATTAGATTGTAGCTGGAGCCAGCCACTTGTGGTTAGAAAATAAAGTTAACACTTTCAGTCCTGACCGAAGGGTCTGTCACAGACAACCTTTCTTACGTTATAGTCCAGAAGTGGCTAGGTTTGCCACAATGCTCCCCCAGAACCAAGCCGGCATACACAGTCTGATCCCAACGGATCGGCTTGGGGATGTCCGGGGCAACAACTTTCGGCTCAAGTAAGCTACGGGGTGTTCTCCGCCATCTGCTCCAACTTGGCTCAGTACCGCCCCCACCCCAAACATGGAAGCGTCTCTTCCCGGAGGGACTGGGCTTGGGTAGTCACAGGGTTAACATTAGCGGGATCCATGGGAGCATAGGCAGAAACAAGGGGGGCCAAGTCATTTCCAAGGAGAACATCAGCAGGTAAGTCCTTCTTGACCCCCACATTCACAAGTCTAGCGCCCACTCCCCAATCCAAATGTACCCTGGCAACAGGTAGGCGGAACACAGTGCCCCCTGCTACCCTCACAGCCACAGTGTCTCCAGTGTGCTGTTTCTCAGGCACCAAGTTCTCTTGAAGCAAGGTCATGGTAGCACCAGTATCCCGTAGACAACTGACCTCCTGCCCATTCACTTTAACCCGTTGCCGGTTATTCCGGTGGGCAGCTTGCACGGGGTCTGCTTCATGTAGGCTGCCCCAGCATTCTGGCGCCTCTACGTAGCGGGCCACAGGCTGAGGATTATGTGGGATTCCGCCAGCGGGTCTTCTCCAGGACTGTGCTTGATTCGCTGCATTTAGGGGACACTCTGGTCTTTTGTGCCCTAGTTGCTTACATCCAAAGCACCGAATAGGTTGTGAGTAGCCCCGCGAATTGAACCGGGCTCTCTGAGGGTAGTTCGTGGCCGGAGGCCGTGTGGTATAGCGGTGCGCCGGGGGTTGGTAACTGGCAGCTGCTGGGGTGATTGGGGGTCTGTACTCCACTCTAGCAGTGGGCAATCGGTATACTGCTCCCCCTGCCCCTCGTACTGCCACGGATCCGCCAGTGGGTGCTGTATCCGGCACCAAATGGGGAGCTATCAGGGTTAAAGTAGCTCCCGAATCCCGAAGTCCCTGGACCGACATCACCTCATGCAGAATTCCCAGGGGTTCCTCGGCTTGGGTGCTCAACACCTCATGAGCGGCTGGCTCCGTTTGGTAATGGTGAGCAGCCGCCCTTGGGGCCAGGTTCTGTCTGACCTGGTTCCAAGCTTGTCTGCTCCGATTTTGGGTGCACTCACGTGCCATATGTCCCCACTGCTTGCAGGTGTGGCATTGTATATTAGCCCGTCCGTTGTTAGGCTGTAGTCCATGGTGCCTCCTGGCATCAAAATGCTGGTCTGCTAATCTGGCTGCTTCGGTTAAGGTGAGGGGTTTTCGATCTCTCACCCATTCTTGGGCTTCTGGGGACAAGCCGTTAAAGAAATGCTCCAACAGCATCAGTTGTCGCAATTCTTCCATGGTGGTAGCTTGGCTGGCCTGTATCCACCCCTGAGATGCTTGATCCAGCTTGTGGGCCCACTCTGCATGGGAATCTCTTTCTGGCTTGCGCAGGCCTCTAAACTTGCGCCGGTATGCCTCTGAGGTAATGGCATATCTTTCCAAGATCGCTCTCTTCACTTTAGCGTAATCCTTGCTGTCCTCCCTGGGTACAGCGCGATACGCTTCCGCTGCCCTACCGGCTAGCTTGCCTGCTAGCACCGGCACCCATACGGACTGCTCCAAATCATGTAACTCGCACAGTCTCTCAAAATCCTGTAAATACCCATCAATCTCATCCTTCTCCTCACAAAACATTTTAAATGCATGGTATGGGATTTTGGGTCTTACTGGGTTGCTGAGTGCGTCCAACATGGATTCTGCTCGGGAGGATGCATTCCGCGGACTGTGTGCCATCACGTACTCCTGCACATCTGCCATTACCACGGATAGCATATCCCGTGGTACAGGTTGGGGTAAAAATTCCAGCCTGGTCCTCATTTCCCTCTGGTATAGGGTCTCCTCCATGGCTGCTGGAGGCGTAGCGCTGCGAGCTCTGTCTCCCTCCATCAGCTCAGCAATTAATATAGCCTTGGGTTTGCTGCTGCCTATCTTTCCCCTGGCTTCTAGCAGTTCCTTTTACGTTTGTCTCTTTAGCTTAGAATAATCCATCTCCATTCACTTCGGTCCCTGGTACTCCTTCCATCTTAGTCAGTATTGTAGTAATCCCCCTCTTCCTGAGGTTACTGGCTTGTGTAGTTGCTCTTCTGGGCGATAAGGTTCATTCCGTCGCTTGCCACCAATTGTAACGGTACCAACCGGATACCAAGGGTTAACACCAGGGAACAATGTCCTGCATAGGGAATCAGCAGTTCACAACCCAGCCAGTTTTCAGGTTTTAAACAGAATAACACTTTATTTGAAGGCAGCATACAGATTTATACAGGTTTTTGACCCCCCCCCCCAGATGGGGGTTGAAAGAATGTTGTACATTAGATAAAAGGGAGAAGCGCCCTTGACATGATACAATAGGATTATATTACTTAAACACTTCAACCACAGGACACTCTTGACTCTCCTTATCACTTAGGCGTTTCTCTCTGGGGGTGATCAAACAATAGAATGCTAAGCATTAATTAGATTGTAGCTGGAGCCAGCCACTTGTGGTTAGAAAATAAAGTTAACACTTTCAGTCCTGACCGAAGGGTCTGTCACAGACAACCTTTCTTACGTTATAGTCCAGAAGTGGCTAGGTTTGCCACAAACAGGTAACAGTATAATAAAGATCACGGAGAGAGCAGAAGGTAACAGGTAACATTATAATAAAGATCACTGAGAGAGCAGAAGGTAACCTGTAACAGTATAATAAAGATCACGGAGAGAGCAGAAGGTAACAGGTAACAGTATAATAAAGATCACTGAGAGAGCAGAAGGTAACAGGTAACAGTACAATAAAGATCACTGAGAGAACAGAAGGTAACAGGTAACATTATAATAAAGATCACAGAGAGCAGAAGGTAACAGGTAACAGTATAATAAAGATCACTGAGAGAGCAGAAGGTAACAGGTAACATTATAATAAAGATCACTGAGAGAGCAGAAGGTAACAAGTAACATTATAATAAAGATCACTGAGAGAGCAGAAGGTAACAGGTAACAGTATAATAAAGATCACTGAGAGAGCAGAAGGTAACAGGTAACACTATAATAAAGATCACTGAGAGAGCAGAAGGTAACAGGTAACAGTATAATAAAGATCACTGAGAGAGCAGAAGGTAACAGGTAACAGTATAATAAAGATCACTGAGAGAGCAGAAGGTAACAGGTAACATTATAATAAAGATCACGGAGAGAGCAGAAGGTAACAGGTAACATTATAATAAAGATCACTGAGAGAGCAAAAGGTAACAGGTAACATTATAATAAAGATCACTGAGAGAGCAGAAGATAACAGGTAACAATATAATAAAGATCACTGAGAGTGCAGAAGGTAACAGGTAACATTATAATAAAGATCACTGAGAGAGCAGAAGGTAACAGGTAACAGTATAATAAAGATCACTGAGATAGCAGAAGGTAACAGGTAACAGTATAATAAAGATCACTGAGAGAGCAGAAGGTAACAGGTAACATTATAATAAAGATCACTGAGAGAGCAGAAGGTAACAGGTAACATTATAATAAAGATCACAGAGAGAGCAGAAGATAACAGGTAACATTATAATAAAGATCACGGAGAGAGCAGAAGGTAACAGGTAACATTATAATAAAGATCACGGAGAGAGCAGAAGGTAACAGGTAACAGTATAATAAAGATCACTGAGAGAGCAGAAGGTAACAGGTAACGGTATAATAAAGATCACTGAGAGAGCAGAAGATAACAGGTAACATTATAATAAAGATCACTGAGAGAGCAGAATGTAACAGGTAACACTATAATAAAGATCACTGAGAGAGCAGAAGGTAACAGGTAACAGTATAATAAAGATCACTGAGAGAGCAGAAGGTAACAGGTAACAGTATAATAAAGATCACTGAGAGAGCAGAAGGTAACAGGTAACATTATAATAAATATCACGGAGAGAGCAGAAGGTAACAGGTAACATTATAATAAAGATCACTGAGAGAGCAGAAGGTAACAGGTAACATTATAATAAAGATCACTGAGACAACAGAAGGTAACAGGTAACATTATAATAAAGATCACTGAGAGAGCAAAAGATAACAGGTAACATTATAATAAAGATCACGGAGAGAGCAGAAGGTAACAGGTAACATTATAATAAAGATCACGGAGAGAGCAGAAGGTAACAGGTAACATTATAATAAAGATCACTGAGAGAGCAGAAGGTAACAGGTAACATTATAATAAAGATCACTGAGAGAGCAGAAGGTAACATTTAACATTATAATAAAGATCACTGAGAGAGCAGAAAGTAACAGGTAACAGTATAATAAAGATCACTGAGAGAGCAGAAGGTAACAGGTAACAGTATAATAAAGATCACTGAGAGAGCAGAAGATAACAGGTAACAGTATAATAAAGATCACTGAGAGAGCAGAAGGTAACATGTAACATTATAATAAAGATCACTGAGAGAGCAGAAGGTAACAGGTAAAATTATAATAAAGATCACTGAGAGAGCAGAAGGTAACAGGTAACATTATAATAAAGATCACTGAGAGAGCAGAAGGTAACAAGTAACATTATAATAAAGATCACTGAGAGAGCAGAAGGTAACAGGTAACAGGTAACATTATAATAAAGATCACTGAGAGAGCAGAAGGTAACAGGTAACAATACAATAAAGATCACTGAGAGAGCAGAAGATAACAGGTAACAGTATAATAAAGATCACTGAGAGAGCAGAAGATAACAGGTAACATTATAATAAAGATCACGGAGAGAGCAGAAGATAACAGGTAACATTATAATAAAGATCACGGAGAGAGCAGAAGATAACAGGTAACAATATAATAAAGATCACGGAGAGAGCAGAAGATAACAGGTAACATTATAATAAAGATCACGGAGAGAGCAGAAGGTAACAGGTAACAGTATAATAAAGATAACGGAGAGAGCAGAAGATAACAGGTAACAATATAATAAAGATCACGGAGAGAGCAGAAGATAACAGGTAACATTATAATAAAGATCACGGAGAGAGCAGAAGGTAACAGGTAACATTATAATAAAGATCACTGAGAGAGCAGAAGGTAACAGGTAACAGTATAATAAAGATCACAGAGAGAGCAAAAGGTAACAGGTAACATTATAATAAAGATCACTGAGAGAGCAGAAGGTAACAGGTAACAGTATAATAAAGATCACTGAGAGAGCAGAAGATAACAGGTAACATTATAATAAAGATCACTGAGAGAGCAGAAGATAACAGGTAACATTATAATAAAGATCACTGAGAGAGCAGAAGATAACAGGTAACATTATAATAAAGATCACTGAGAGAGCAGAAGGTAACAGGTAACGGTATAATAAAGATCACTGAGAGAACAGAAGGTAACAGGTAACATTATAATAAAGATCACGGAGAGAGCAGAAGGTAACAGGTAACAGTATAATAAAGATCACTGAGAGAGCAGAAGATAACAGGTAACATTATAATAAAGATCACTGAGAGAGCAGAAGATAACAGGTAACATTATAATAAAGATCACTGAGAGAGCAGAAGATAACAGGTAACATTATAATAAAGATCACTGAGAGAGCAGAAGGTAACAGGTAACGGTATAATAAAGATCACTGAGAGAACAGAAGGTAACAGGTAACATTATAATAAAGATCACGGAGAGAGCAGAAGGTAACAGGTAACATAATAATAAAGATCACTGAGAGAGCAGAAGGTAACAGGTAACATTATAATAAAGATCACTGAGAGAGCAAAAGGTAACAGGTAACATTATAATAAAGATCACTGAGAGAGCAGAAGGTAACAGGTAACATTATAATAAAGATCACTGAGAGAGCAGAAGATAACAGGTAACATTATAATAAAGATCACTGAGAGAGCAGAAGATAACAGGTAACAGTATAATAAAGATCACTGAGAGAGCAAAAGGTAACAGGTAACATTATAATAAAGATCACAGAGAGAGCAAAAGGTAACAGGTAACATTATAATAAAGATCACTGAGAGAGCAGAAGGTAACAGGTAACAGTATAATAAAGATCACTGAGAGAGCAGAAGATAACAGGTAACATTATAATAAAGATCACTGAGAGAGCAGAAGATAACAGGTAACATTATAATAAAGATCACTGAGAGAGCAGAAGATAACAGGTAACATTATAATAAAGATCACTGAGAGAGCAGAAGGTAACAGGTAACGGTATAATAAAGATCACTGAGAGAACAGAAGGTAACAGGTAACATTATAATAAAGATCACGGAGAGAGCAGAAGGTAACAGGTAACAGTATAATAAAGATCACTGAGAGAGCAGAAGATAACAGGTAACATTATAATAAAGATCACTGAGAGAGCAGAAGATAACAGGTAACATTATAATAAAGATCACTGAGAGAGCAGAAGATAACAGGTAACATTATAATAAAGATCACTGAGAGAGCAGAAGGTAACAGGTAACAGTATAATAAAGATCACTGAGAGAACAGAAGGTAACAGGTAACATTATAATAAAGATCACGGAGAGAGCAGAAGGTAACAGGTAACATAATAATAAAGATCACTGAGAGAGCAGAAGGTAACAGGTAACATTATAATAAAGATCACTGAGAGAGCAAAAGGTAACAGGTAACATTATAATAAAGATCACTGAGAGAGCAGAAGGTAACAGGTAACATTATAATAAAGATCACTGAGAGAGCAGAAGATAACAGGTAACATTATAATAAAGATCACTGAGAGAGCAGAAGATAACAGGTAACAGTATAATAAAGATCACTGAGAGAGCAAAAGGTAACAGGTAACATTATAATAAAGATCACTGAGAGAGCAGAAGATAACAGGTAACATTATAATAAAGATCACTGAGAGAGCAGAAGATAACAGGTAACAGTATAATAAAGATCACTGAGAGAGCAAAAGGTAACAGGTAACATTATAATAAAGATCACTGAGAGAGCAGAAGGTAACAGGTAACATTATAATAAAGATCACTGAGAGAGCAGAAGATAACAGGTAACAGTATAATAAAGATCACTGAGAGAGCAGAAGGTAACAGGTAACAGTATAATAAAGATCACTGAGAGAGCAGAAGGTAACAGGTAACAGTATAATAAAGATCACTGAGAGAGCAGAAGGTAACAGGTAACAGTATAATAAAGATCACTGAGAGAGTAGAAGGTAACAGGTAACAGTATAATAAAGATCACTGAGAGAGCAGAAGGTAACAGGTAACAGTATAATAAAGATCACTGAGAGAGCAGAAGGTAACAGGTAACAGTATAATAAAGATCACTGAGAGAGCAGAAGGTAACAGGTAACAGTATAATAAAGATCACTGAGAGAGCAGAAGGTAACAGGTAACAGTATAATAAAGATCACTGAGAGAGCAAAAGGTAACAGGTAACAGTATAATAAAGATCACTGAGAGAGCAGAAGGTAACAGGTAACAGTATAATAAAGATCACTGAGAGAGCAGAAGGTAACAGGTAACATTATAATAAAGATCACTGAGAGAGCAGAAGGTAACAGGTAACAATACAATAAAGATCACTGAGAGAGCAGAAGGTAACAGGTAACAGTATAATAAAGATCACGGAGAGAGCAGAAGGTAACAGGTAACAGTATAATAAAGATCACTGAGAGAGCAGAAGGTAACAGGTAACAGTATAATAAAGATCACTGAGAGAGCAGAAGGTAACAGGTAACAGTATAATAAAGATCACTGAGAGAGCAGAAGGTAACAGGTAACATTATAATAAAGATCACTGAGAGAGCAGAAGGTAACAGGTAACAGTATAATAAAGATCACGGAGAGAGCAAAAGGTAACAGGTAACATTATAATAAATATCACTGAGAGAGCAGAAGGTAACAGGTAACAGTATAATAAAGATCACTGAGAGAGCAGAAGATAACAGGTAACAGTATAATAAAGATCACTGAGAGAGCAGAAGGTAACATGTAACATTATAATAAAGATCACTGAGAGAGCAGAAGGTAACAGGTAACATTATAATAAAGATCACTGAGAGAGCAGAAGGTAACAGGTAACATTATAATAAAGATCACTGAGAGAGCAGAAGGTAACAAGTAACATTATAATAAAGATCACTGAGAGAGCAGAAGGTAACAGGTAACAGGTAACATTATAATAAAGATCACTGAGAGAGCAGAAGGTAACAGGTAACAATACAATAAAGATCACTGAGAGAGCAGAAGATAACAGGTAACAGTATAATAAAGATCACTGAGAGAGCAGAAGATAACAGGTAACATTATAATAAAGATCACGGAGAGAGCAGAAGATAACAGGTAACATTATAATAAAGATCACGGAGAGAGCAGAAGATAACAGGTAACAATATAATAAAGATCACGGAGAGAGCAGAAGATAACAGGTAACATTATAATAAAGATCACGGAGAGAGCAGAAGGTAACAGGTAACAGTATAATAAAGATAACGGAGAGAGCAGAAGATAACAGGTAACAATATAATAAAGATCACGGAGAGAGCAGAAGATAACAGGTAACATTATAATAAAGATCACGGAGAGAGCAGAAGGTAACAGGTAACATTATAATAAAGATCACTGAGAGAGCAGAAGGTAACAGGTAACAGTATAATAAAGATCACAGAGAGAGCAAAAGGTAACAGGTAACATTATAATAAAGATCACTGAGAGAGCAGAAGGTAACAGGTAACAGTATAATAAAGATCACTGAGAGAGCAGAAGATAACAGGTAACATTATAATAAAGATCACTGAGAGAGCAGAAGATAACAGGTAACATTATAATAAAGATCACTGAGAGAGCAGAAGATAACAGGTAACATTATAATAAAGATCACTGAGAGAGCAGAAGGTAACAGGTAACGGTATAATAAAGATCACTGAGAGAACAGAAGGTAACAGGTAACATTATAATAAAGATCACGGAGAGAGCAGAAGGTAACAGGTAACAGTATAATAAAGATCACTGAGAGAGCAGAAGATAACAGGTAACATTATAATAAAGATCACTGAGAGAGCAGAAGATAACAGGTAACATTATAATAAAGATCACTGAGAGAGCAGAAGATAACAGGTAACATTATAATAAAGATCACTGAGAGAGCAGAAGGTAACAGGTAACGGTATAATAAAGATCACTGAGAGAACAGAAGGTAACAGGTAACATTATAATAAAGATCACGGAGAGAGCAGAAGGTAACAGGTAACATAATAATAAAGATCACTGAGAGAGCAGAAGGTAACAGGTAACATTATAATAAAGATCACTGAGAGAGCAAAAGGTAACAGGTAACATTATAATAAAGATCACTGAGAGAGCAGAAGGTAACAGGTAACATTATAATAAAGATCACTGAGAGAGCAGAAGATAACAGGTAACATTATAATAAAGATCACTGAGAGAGCAGAAGATAACAGGTAACAGTATAATAAAGATCACTGAGAGAGCAAAAGGTAACAGGTAACATTATAATAAAGATCACTGAGAGAGCAGAAGATAACAGGTAACATTATAATAAAGATCACTGAGAGAGCAGAAGATAACAGGTAACAGTATAATAAAGATCACTGAGAGAGCAAAAGGTAACAGGTAACATTATAATAAAGATCACTGAGAGAGCAGAAGGTAACAGGTAACATTATAATAAAGATCACTGAGAGAGCAGAAGATAACAGGTAACAGTATAATAAAGATCACTGAGAGAGTAGAAGGTAACAGGTAACAGTATAATAAAGATCACTGAGAGAGCAGAAGGTAACAGGTAACAGTATAATAAAGATCACTGAGAGAGCAGAAGGTAACAGGTAACAGTATAATAAAGATCACTGAGAGAGTAGAAGGTAACAGGTAACAGTATAATAAAGATCACTGAGAGAGCAGAAGGTAACAGGTAACAGTATAATAAAGATCACTGAGAGAGCAGAAGGTAACAGGTAACAGTATAATAAAGATCACTGAGAGAGCAGAAGGTAACAGGTAACAGTATAATAAAGATCACTGAGAGAGCAGAAGGTAACAGGTAACAGTATAATAAAGATCACTGAGAGAGCAAAAGGTAACAGGTAACAGTATAATAAAGATCACTGAGAGAGCAGAAGGTAACAGGTAACAGTATAATAAAGATCACTGAGAGAGCAGAAGGTAACAGGTAACATTATAATAAAGATCACTGAGAGAGCAGAAGGTAACAGGTAACAATACAATAAAGATCACTGAGAGAGCAGAAGGTAACAGGTAACAGTATAATAAAGATCACGGAGAGAGCAGAAGGTAACAGGTAACAGTATAATAAAGATCACTGAGAGAGCAGAAGGTAACAGGTAACAGTATAATAAAGATCACTGAGAGAGCAGAAGGTAACAGGTAACAGTATAATAAAGATCACTGAGAGAGCAGAAGGTAACAGGTAACATTATAATAAAGATCACTGAGAGAGCAGAAGGTAACAGGTAACAGTATAATAAAGATCACGGAGAGAGCAAAAGGTAACAGGTAACATTATAATAAATATCACTGAGAGAGCAGAAGGTAACAGGTAACAGTATAATAAAGATCACTGAGAGAGCAGAAGATAACTATTATAAATAAGTATTTAATACCTTTACTGACCTGTTGTATAAACAGACTGAAGGCTCCTTTCCTTTCAGTGCAGTTTGGAGAAATAAAATATACCATGTAGAAGGTGTTTTATTGCACCAGACGCTATTGACTAAATAACAGACAACAGTCACACAACTTACTGCATTAGACAAACCCTTTGCTGCTTAGAAACACCCCACCCCCCACTAAACACTAAACACTGTACAGAACTTGTGACAACACATAGCAGCACTAATAACGGGTGCAGCTCAATGACATTTGGAGAGGCTGTTATTGAATAATTTCTCACCAGTACATTCTGTAGGAACGGTCTCTCCAGCCTCTCCATATGCTGTTATACCAAGCAGCCTGTTTACTGAACTTTACTCATCGCCTCAGGTTTCAAAGAGAGACTGGAGTAGTATTTCTGGTTTTAGTGAATCTAGTTTTTTTAGGTGTTTGTGAAGTTCGCTCATGTGATCTACTTGTGCGCACAGTTTGTTAAGTTCGCTCATATGATCTACTTGTGCGCACAAATTGTGAAGTTCGCTCATGTGATCTACTTGTGCGCACAAATTGTGAAGTTCGCTCATGTGATCTACTTGTGTGCACAGTTTGTGAAGTTCTCTCATGTGATCTACTTGTGTGCACAAATTGTGAAGTTCCCTCATGTGATCTACTTGTGCGCACAGTTTGTGAAGTTCGCTCATGTGATCTACTTGTGCGCACAGTTTGTGAAGTTTGCTTATGTGATCTACTTGTTCACACACGGCTAGATCACGAGTTTTGTCGGTAAAGCCGTGCGTTGCTAACGAGCCTTCTTTTTCCAGTGCTCATTTTAAACAACGCTGGTATTACAAGTTTTCTGAATGGCTGCGTTAGCCTCAGAAAAGTGAGCGTTGAGCTAATTTAGCGCCACTTCTCACTGTAATACCAGCGTTGCTTACGGTAGCGGTAAGCTGGCTAAAACGTGCTCATGCACGATCTCCCCATAGGAAACAATAGGGCTGAGACGGCTGAAAAAAAACGAACACTTGCAAAAAAGCAGCGTTCAGCTCCTAACGCAGCCCCATTGTTTCCTATGGGAAAATACTTTCTTAGTCTACACCTAACACCCTAACATGAACCCCGAGTCTAAACACCCCTAACCTTACACTTATTAACCCCTAATCTGCTGACCACCAAAATCCTTGCCACCTGCATTATATTATTAACCCCTAATCTGCCGCTCCCGCCTCGCAAACACTATAAAATTTGTTATTAACCCCTAATCTGCCGTCCCTAACATCGCCGCCACCTACCTACAATTATTAACCCCTAATCTGCTGCCCCCAACGTCGCCGCTACTATATTAAATGTATTAACCCCTAACCCTAACACCCCCCTAACTTAAATCTATTTTTAATAAATCTAAATAAAATTACTATAATTAAATAAATTATTCCTATTTAAAACTAAATACTTACCTATAAAATAAACCCTAATATAGCTACAATATAACTAATAGTTACATTGTAGCTATTTTAGGATTTATTTTTATTTTACAGACAACTTTGTATTTATTTTAACTAGGTAGAATAGTTATTAAATAGTTATTAACTATTTAATAACTACCTAGATAAAATAAATACAAATGTACCTGTAAAAAAAAACAATTACACCTAACACTACTCTATAATTAAATTAATTACCTAAACTACCTACAATTAAATACAATTAAATAAAATAAACTACGGAAACCCCCCCCCACTAAATTACAGAAAATAAAAAAGAAATTACAATATTTTAAACTAATTCTAATCCCCTTAATAAAATAAAAAAGCCCCAAAAAATAATAAAATTCCCTACCCTACACTAAATTACAAATAGCCCTTAAAAGGGCCTTTTGCGGGGCATTGCCCCAAAGTAATCAGCTCTTTTACCTGTAAAAAAAAAAGAATACAATACCCCCCCCCCAAAATTACAACCCACCACCCACACACCCCTACTCTAAAACCCACCCAATACCCCCTTAAAAAACCCTAACACTATCCCATTGAAGATCACCCTACCTTGAGCCGTCTTCACCCAGCCGGGCACCAGTGGTCATCCGATCCGTCCAGAAGTCTTCATCCGATGGGCCAGAAGAGGATATCCAGACCGGCAGAAGTCTTCATCCTATCCGGGCAGAAGAGGACATCCGGACCGGGAGAAGGCTTCATCCAAGCGGCATCTTCTATCTTCATCCATCCGACGAGGAACAGCGCGAACCTCCGGCGCGAAACATCCTTCTAGGCCGACGACTAACGACGAATGAATATTCCTTTAAATGACGTCATCCAAGATGGCGTCCCTCAAATTCCGATTGGCTGATAGGATTCTATCAGCCAATCGGAATTAAGGTAGGAAAAATATGATTGGTTGATGCTATCAGCCAATCGGATTGAAGTTCAATCCGATTGGCTGATTGGATCAGCCAATAGAATGTGAGGTCAATTCTATTGGCTGATCCAATCAGCCAATCGGATTGAACTTCAATCCGATTGGCTGATAGCATCAACCAATCATATTTTTCCTACCTTAATTCCGATTGGCTGATAGAATCCTATCAGCCAATCGGATTGAAGTTCAATCCGATTGGCTGATTGGATCAGCCAATAGAATTGACCTCGCATTCTATTGGCTGATCCAATCAGCCAATCGGATTGAACTTCAATCCGATTGGCTGACAGCATCAACCAATCGGAATAACTGAATTCATGAATAACTGATACTATTTTCATACAAAACCTATTGCTATATATCTACAAATAGCTCTAGAGTGCTATATGTGTATTCCTTTTTATGTGGGGTTTCTTTAACCTACCATAATTTTCTCTAAAGGTCTGGGAAAACGTTTGCGTACATGGTTTTGAGCAGCAGTGATAGTTTTTAGTTTGTATTTGCGTGCTTCATTGGGTTTTGCTGTTATGTACTAATTTGTATAGTTTAACTAACTCCAGCTCCACTGGGCACTGGAACGACTTACAATAGAAAGCTAAATATCACTGGTGCCAACAAATTAAGGGGTATGATGTAAACCTTCAGAAATAATTTATCTACAAAAATGCCAAGAGACGTCATGAACATTGCAGAAAAAACACGTGGTTCTTCATTGTAAAGGATCAGAATATGTCAGTGATTAAACAGATGGATTCTGCAATGGGAGTAATTATGTTCACTAAACATGTCTGCATGAATGCATGTGCGCAACAGCGAAAGTGCAGCATAGGTGTTACTGGTGTATATACAGCTGACAGATCACATGTAAAGCTAATGAAAGAAGCTCTCTAAGTACTATTAGATAATGATGTTTATTACAGCAACATCAAATTCAGTAGAATAAATGCTAATATCAGAATAAGTTTTTTTCTTATGCTATTAATCCCAAATTCATGTAACAGGTATATATGTGACAATAACCCCACCAACTGTCACGTATATATGTGACAATAACCCCACCAGCTGTCACGTATATATATGTGACAATAACCCCACCAGCTGTCACATATATATGTGACAATAACCTCACCAGCTGTCACATATATATGTGACAATAACTTCACCAGCTGTCACGTATATATGTGACAATAACCCCACTAGCTGTCACGTATATATGTGACAATAACCCCACCAGCTGTCACATGTATATATGACAATAACCCCACCAGCTGTCACATATATATGTGACAATAACCTCACCAGCTGTCACGTATATATGTGACAATAACCTCACCAGCTGTCACATATATATGTGACAATAACCCCACCAGCTGTCACATATATATGTGACAATAACCCCACCAGCTGTCACATATATATATGTGACAATAACCTCACCAGCTGTCACATATATATGTGACAATAACCTCACCAGCTGTCACGTATATATGTGACAATAACCCCACTAGCTGTCACGTATATATGTGACAATAACCCCACTAGCTATCACGTATATATATGTGACAATAACCCTGCCAGCTGTCACATATATATGTGACAATAACCCCACCAGCTGTCACATATATATGTGACAATAACCTCACCAGCTGTCATGTATATATGTGACAATAACCCCACCAGCTGTCACATATATATGTGACAATAACCCCACCAGCTGTCACGTATATATGGGACAATAACCCCCCAGCTGTCATGTATATATGGGACAATAACCCCACCAGCTGTCACATATATATGTGACAATAACCCCACCAGCTGTCGCATATATATGTGACAATAACCCCACCAGCTGTCACGTATATATGTGACAATAACCTCACCAGCTGTCACGTATATATGTGACAATAACCACACCAGCTGTCACATATATATGTGACAATAACCTCACCAGCTGTCACGTATATATGTGACAATAACCTCACCAGCTGTCACATATATATGTGACAATAACCCCACTAGCTGTCACGTATATATGTGACAATAACCCCACCAGCTGTCACATATATATGTGACAATAACCTCACCAGCTGTCATGTATATATGTGACAATAACCCCACCAGCTGCCACATATATATGTGACAATAACCCCACCAGCTGTCACGTATATATGTGACAATAACCCCACCAGCTGTCACATATATATGTGACAATAACCCCACCAGCTGTCACGTATATATGTGACAATAACCCCACCAGCTGTCACGTATATATGTGACAATAACCCCACCAGCTGGTTGGGTAAACCTCTTTTTAAGTGATAAGGATATGAAGTATCTGCTCTTAATATAGTATTACCCGTAATCTCTTTCCTATATACTTCAGTGTATATCTTCTCATTGTCATAACTTAGGACATCCAAATAAGGCATATTAACCCTAGAGTAATTAAATGTAAACCTCAGGTTACCCTTATTGGCATTTAGATGTCCCAAACAGTCATTAAGCATATCTTCAGGACCTTCCCATACTACTAATACGTCATCAATATATCTAGTATAGAATTTGATGTTACTCCTAAATATATTTTGTTCACTAAATAAATTTGTTTGTTCCTTCAAAGTCAGCCAAATATAAATTGGCATACGAGGGGGTACATTTTGCCCCATCGCAGTACCTCTTAAATGGATAAAATATTCACTATTAAAAATAAAATAATTATGACTTAACAAAAATAGAATAGCCTTGAGTATATATAAAGTCAAATCAGAGTCATAATCTGAATATCTTTCCAGCATTTTATGACAGATACAATGCCCAAATCATGCGGTATACACAAGTAAAGAGATAAGGCATTGTGACAAAGATATAGCCTCCTTTCCATTTTGTAACAATCTCAGTAAATGTTTTGTGTCTCTCAAAAAACCTGGTAAAGATTGTACTATGGGCTGTAGTTGTGCATCAACCCATTGACCCAATCTTTCTCCCAGGGAGCCAATAGCCTAAATAATCGGTCTCCCTGGGGGATTGACCAGAGACTAATGCACTTTGGGTAAAAACTTAAACTTTAGCTTTCAAGGGATTTCTATTATTATTATTGGTTATTTGTAGAGCGCCAACAGATTCCGCAGCGCTATAAACAAAGGGGGAGTACAACAAAACAAATATAGGGATCAAATGGGTAGAGGGCCCTGCCAAGAGTTGCACTGTTGAAGTCAGCTCTTAAGAAGGTGATCTACAAACAGCTGGACTCTTAGGCTTACATGCTAAGGGGGTTCAGGATATAGCGATGGAGGAGTGAAACTGGTATAAAGTAAGGTTAGCATAGGTTGTAAGCATCCCTGAACAGTAGAGTCTTTAGGGAGCGCTTGAAGCTTTCAAAACTAGGGGAGAGTTTTGTGGAGCGAGGCAAAGAGTTCCACAAGATGGGAGCCAGTCTGGAGAAGTCTTGTAAACGGGAATGTGAGGAAGTAACAAAAGGAGGAGACGAGGAGATTGTGAGCAGAGCGAAGGGGACGGGAGGGAGAGTATCTGGAGACAAGGTCTGAGATATAGGGGGGAGCAGTGCAGTTGAGGGTTTTGTATGTCAGAGTGAGAATTTTGTGTTTGATCCTAGAGGCAAGAGGAAGCCAGTGAAGGGTTTGGCAGAGAGGTGCAGCAGATGAAGAGCGACGTGTAAGGAAGATGAGTCTGGCAGAGGCATTTATTATGTTATGGATTGTAAAGGAGCTAGGCGGCAGGTGGGGAGACTAGAGAGGACAGAGTTGCAGAAATTGAGGCAGGAAAGAATGAGAGAGAGTGGATTAAAATCTTAGTTGTGTCTTGTGTAAGGAAGTGTCGAATTTTCGATATGTTTTTAAGGTGGAAGCGGCAGGCTTTAGCCAAGGACTGAATGTGAGGAGTGAAAGAAATATCTGAATCAAATGTGACCCCGAGACATCGGGCATGCGGGGTAGGGGTAATGATGGAGTTGTCGACAGTTATAGAGAGATTGGGGGTGGAGATTTTGGAAGAAGGGGGGAAAATGAGGAGCTCAGTTTTGGAGAGATTTAGCTTGAGGTAGTGAGAGGACATCCAGGAAGAGATGTGAGAAAGACAGTTAGTGACACAAGTTAGCAAGGAAGGAGATAGGTCTGGTGCAGAGAAGTAGATTTGGGTGCCATCGGCATACAAATGATATTGGAAACCATGGGACTTTATTAGGGAACCTAGTGATGACGTGTAGATTGAGAAGAGAAGGGGACTGAGGACAGAGCCTTGCGGTACTCCGACAGAAAGTGGTGACAGGGCAGAGGAGTTCCCACTAAAGGAACGGTTTGACAGGGGTAGGAAGAGAGCCACAAAATGGCTGTGTCACAGATGCCAAAGGATTGGAGCGTTTGGAGCAAGAGAGGGTGGTCAACAGTGTCAAAGGCTGCGGACAGATCGAGGATAGGCAGAGAGAAGTGGCCTTTTGATTTTGCGAAATCCAGATTGCAATGGGTCAAGAAGGGAGTTTAACGTAAGGAAATGGGATAGGCGTGTATATACTAGTTTTATCGAGAAGCTTTGAGGCAAGAGGGAGGAGGGAAATAGGGCGGTAGTTGGATGGGGAGGTAGGATCAAGGGAAGGTTTTTGAGGATAGGTGTGACCAGTGCATGTTTCAGCGATGAGGGAAATATACCGGTGCTGAGGGAGAGGTTGAAAATGTGTGTTAGTATAGGGCGAAGGGTAGCAGAGAGGGAGGGGGGTAGCTGTGAGGGGATAGGGTCAAGGGGACAGGTAGTGAGGTGAGAGCTCAGTATAAGTGCCGAAACTTTTTCATCAGTAACAGGGGAGAATGAGTTAAGTTTAAGGTTATGTGGGTTGTGGTTGAGTGAGAGCATTTGAGGGGGTGAGAGAATGAAATTATGTTGAGAGCTGATTTCATTTCTGATGGAGTCAATTTTGTTATTGAAGTGGCTGGCAAAGTCCTGAGCTGACAGAGAAGTTGTATTAGGAGGTGGGGGAGGGCGGAGGAGAGTATTGAAAGTGTAGAACAGACGTTTTGGGTTTGAAGAAAGATTAGAGATAAGAGTAGAGAAGTAGTGTTGCTTATGGAGATTAAGGGCAGAATAGTAGGAGTTCAAGATGAATTTGTAATGAAGAAAATCAGCTGAACTCCGGGATTTTCTCCAGTGCCGCTCAGCAGTACGGGAACATCTATAAATGACAAAGGACAGGAAAGAGGCGCCGTATGGGTGAATCAGTATAACCAACTGGATACAAGCAACAGAAGACACAGGGTACTCACATGGTATAAAGGCACCCTCTTGTGCCAATAGAAGCAGGCTGGTTTTCTACAGCAGACCAGCTAGCTAAACCAGGGCAATGTACTGGATACAATGGTGCAGTCACCCCCAAAAGGATGGCTGGGCTCAGATGATGTTTCACTCCCACGAATAGGGAGGTAGCAACAAAGGATGCACAGTGGAGGCTATACCAAAACCTCCCAAGGTAGCGTAGTAAGAGATGCACACAGCAATCAGAGCTTTTGTATAAAACTTTCAAATTTGTTTAATAAAACAGTATAAAAAACAAAGTTAAAAACGGTTCATACTTAAGTTGTGCATAAGTAAGATAATATAACGCATTTCACGGAATCAACCATTTCATCAGGCATAAAAACATGGTATAAGTTAGACCCTTATATAGGGCTACGCTACCTAAACAAAGTATGTAACTACCCTCCCCCCTGCAATTAACACACAGGCCAATTGGAACACCCTTTGTCTCATTAGTAAAATGTTGTCACACCTGTGTATTTTGGGTTCCAATTTGGAAGTATAATGCTTATATCAGCATTTTATTAATATATTCCCAGATTTCGACAAAGACATATGATCAAAGTCAATAAACTTTTTATAGTGAGACTAAAATATAGTAACATAAAATAGCAAGTGGGGTCTATGATAATAAAAAGAATGCTGAACAATATAACATAATAACAATCACACCAGCCATCTGTTGCAGCCATTGATACTGATGCAGTGAGTAAAAAATATAAAATAAACGTGTTGCGTACCTGCATTTATATGTTTAACCAGGCTCTCTACAAAAGTGATGATATATTCAAACATTTGAAAGTGCGTGTTTATGTGGATTTCTAAAAAGACATGCAATACCATAAACAAAGAGTTTCCTCCGTCACTGGCCTACGGTCCCGATAGAACCTCTTGTGTAGAGGAGGAAACCAATCCCCATGACAGCTAGAAGCAATTCCCACATACGTCACCCATTTGTATCAGATGAATGGTGAATATAAGTGAATAAGTAAATACTAACTGCCGGTCGGCACTGGACTGTGATATTGACGTATGAACAGGGCAACCAATCCCAATGGGAGCTAGGAAAAACTCCCACATACATCGCCCGTGTGTATTCTACAGATATTGGAATGGGCATAGATTAAGTGCTCACTGCCAAGCGGTTATGAGTGGTGACGCTGGAATGGAACCATGGGGATAACTATGCTAAGTGCAAATAAAGATAAACATAAAAATAACAAAGCCTATATTGCAATAATATAATTAACAACCTCCCATAGTGATTCTGCTGAAAACTATGTCTGTGAAAAAACTAGTGTATAAAAGAGTAGCTAATGATTATAACAAATATTTATATCTGTGGAGGGACTAATAGTATTTGCAGGATTATGTGAAAAATTAAATATTGCAAGGAAATAAAGTACACATTAATAAATAACCACAAGTGTCTCCTCAAACCCTAACCATATAATAATGTATACACAAATCTGAATATAATTGTGCTGATGTGCATGGAAATTATTCTCTAAGTGTAGCGGAACAGTGTGGGTGAGATTATGGATCGATGGTGCTATTATAGTACCATCATGTGACAATACCTACAAATTTCAAAGTGATAAATGTGAGCTAAGTTTGTTTAAATGTTACCATACAATGTGAGATTGGCTAACAGAGGTGTCATTAAAACCCTGTGTGGGACAATGAATATATCTATATAAATGGGACAAACCCCATATAGACGTGAAATGGGGCAATCACTAGAACTACAATGGCGTATGATTATGATGTATAGGATGATGAAATACTGAATATATAAGAAATAAAAAATATAAATGATGTTCCAATTGTGTGACAATAAATAAAAGCATTATTCTGGATGTACAAACCCAATAACAATATAATGTATAAGAATGTAAGATTAATAAATTTAGGGAAAATTATAAATGTATATAATATTCAATTATGTGACAATAAATACAAAGAATTATTCTGGATATGCACACCTTAGAACAATATGCTGATGTCAAAACCAATCATTAAATAGGGAGTAAAGTGATCATATTAATAAAAGGTATTACTGTGGATATATAGGTTACTATATATATATATATATATATATATATATATATATATATATATATATATATATATATATATATACACATACATACACACACATATATACACACATATATACACATATATACACACACACACACACAATTAACCCAAAATGGTTACAGAATGGTATATAATCCTAAAAACAAGGCTTATATCTACTGCCAAACGACAGTGATAAAAGCTGGTGTGATCACCATTATGAGCTCGACAGTATTGATAGTAAAAGAAGGATTAGATTGTAATGATCTCATGTTCAAACCCTTATATAATTATAATAAACCTAGAAACTAATGGTGGTAATAACAGGAGGTATATAAGACCTAATGGCCCAAGCCAAAGAGGGGTGACAACAATACCATGTGACTCCGGTTTACATGTCTGCCAACTAGTCCAAATAGTTGACAATGTCTACCCCCATAATAATAAAAAACTCAATACAACATGATGTACTAAACCATAAATCAGATACCTAATTAGACAACCCCCGCTGAATGTATTGAATTTATAGATCGAAAAAAGTCTCTTTGTCTGAGTCTGGTGAACTTATTTGACATACGACTATAAGGGATACTTTCTAGAGGAGTGATAGTAAGATTACAAATTCCTGGTGTGTGTTCTTGACAGTTGTGACTGGGTACACTATGTTTAAGAGATTTCAACCTAACGTTTCTGAGGTGCTCACTCCATCTCACCCTAACCTTCCTACAGGTTCATCCAATATATTGAAGCCCACATTCACATGTGAGAACATAGACCACATATGAAGTTTCACAAGATAGTCTACTTGTAATGGGAAACTGTACCCCAGTGGTGTTAGATGTTATGCTGGTTTTTCATGTGTAATAAACCTACACATGTAACACTGTTTTTTGCAACATCTGAAGGCCCCTTTTCTCAAAAAACCATTTGGGTTGGATTCAACATGGCTCTTATTTGTGTTTCTAACTTTGTTTTTGTTCTTTCTAGACATCACAACTTTGCTGGGTGCTAATCTCTGTTTGAGTGTGGGTGCTCTCCTATAGACTAATTTGGGTTGTGAGGAAAGTGTTTTCTTTAAGATGGGATCTCTCATTAGTATTGGCCAATGTTTTTTAAGGATGTTAGTATCGGCTTTATAGTTGGAATTATACAGAGTAACAAATAATGGCTGCCCATTTACTTTATTTTCAATGTCGTTATTCTTAGTACTAGGCGTAGTCAAAAGTAGGCCTCTATCCAACATTCTTGCTCTGTCGCAACCATTCTGTCAGGGTTTTTTCCCTGTTTTGTTTGCCATGTGCTGCTGGCAGCCATTTTACTCACCTCTCGTCCTGACTATGGTGCATTGTGGGGGATGCTGCTCATTTCCTGCACTTCCTTTTATGGCCAGACTGGTGTGCATCATCCGTGTGAGACAGGATGCAGTCTCAGAATTGTGATGTCATCACTTATTATTTAAAGGGCCTCTGTTCAGTATGCTTTGCGTTGTCTCAGACCTGTTTGTGAGAGTTCCTGTGTATTACCTGGCTGCCTGATGTCCTTCCTGGTTCCTGATCCCTGGCTTGTTCCTGACTCTGCTGTTTTCCTTGTTCCTGATTCCGGCTCGTCTGACTATTCGCTTTGGCTCCTGACTCGGCTCGTCTGACTACCAGCTCTGGTTTTTACTCCTGGCTTGTTATTTGACTTGTGGACTTTTTATTATTTTTGCTATTAATAAAGGTGTGATTATTTTTGCACTTCTCGTCTCAGTTTGATTCCTGGCACCCTGACACATTATTTATTAGATCTAAAGGGTAACCTTTTTCCAAAAATCTAGACATAAGTATATTAGACTGCTCATTGTATTTTTCCACAGTAGTGCAATTACTTCTTATCCTGCAAAATTGGCTAAAAGGAATATTTGTTTTCCAATGCATTAAATGGTTACTGATAAAATGTAGGAAATTATTACAGTCTACTTGTTTAAAATGCGTTGATGTGCATATGTTACCCTCTAGATCGCAGGTCAGAACAACATCTAAGAACCCAATTGCTACTCCTTGATATAGATCTCATTTTTGTTTTTGAGGGATCTACAGCAGAGGCTACTGAGTTTGTTTCATCTTTAAATGCCAATAATATGGGTATAGGTTTCACATTTAATATACGAGTAGCAATTGAGTTCTTAGATGTTGTTCTGACCTGGGATCTAGAGGGTAACATATGCACATCAACGCATTTCAAACAAGTGGACTGTAATCATTTCCTACATTTTAGCAGTAACCATTTAATGAATTGGAAAACAAATATTCCTTTTAGCCAATTTTGCAGGATAAGAAGGAATTGCACTACTGTGGAAAAATACAATGAGCAGTCTAATATACTTATGTCTAGATTTTTGGAAAAAGGTTACCCATTAGATTTAATAAAGAATGGTTGCAACAGAGCAAGAATGTTGGATAGAGGCCTACTTTTGACTACGCCTAGTACTAAGAATAACAACGACATAAAAAATAAAGTAAATGGGCAGCCATTATTTGTCACTCAGTATAATTCCAACTATAAAGCTGTTAGTAAAATCCTTAAAAAACATTGGCCAATACTAATGAGAGATCCCATCTTAAAGAAAACACTTTCCTCACAACCCAAATTAGTCTATAGGAGAGCACCCAGCAAAGTTGTGATGTCTAGAAAGAGCAAAAGCAAAGTTAGAAACACCAATAAGAGCCATGTTGAATCCAACCCAAGATGTGGCAAAAAACGGTGTTACATGTGTAGGTTTATTACACATAAAAAAACAGCATAACATCTAATACCACTGGGGTACAGTTTCCCATTACAAGTAGACTATCTTGTGAAACTTCATATGTGGTCTATGTTCTCACATGTGAATGTGGGCTTTAATATATTGGAAGAACCTGTAGGAAGGTTAGAGTGAGATGAAGTGAGCACCTCAGAAACGTTATGTTGAAATCTCTTAAACATAGTGTACCCAGACACATCTGTCAAGAACACACACCAGGAATTTTTAATTTTACCATCACTCCTCTAGAAAATATCCCTTATAGTCGTATGTTAAATAGGCTCACCAGACTCAGACAAAGAGACTTTTTGGATGTATAAATTCAATACATTGTTTTAATCAGGTCTCAACAAAGTTATAGATTCAGCGGGGTTTGTCTAATTAGGTATCCGATTATGGTTTAGTACATCATGTTGTATTGAGTTTTTTATTATTATGGGGGTAGACATTGTCAACTATTTGGACTAGATGGCAGACATGTAAACCGGAGTCACATGGTATTGTTGTCACCCCTCTTTGGCTTGGGTCATTAGGTCTTATATACCTCCTGTTATTACCACCATTAGTTTCTAGGTTTATTATAATTATATAAGGGTTTGAACAGGAGATCATTACAATCTAGTCCTTCCCACTTAAGATGAGAGAGGCCTGTAATTTTCATCATAGGTATACCTCAACTATGAGAGACAAAATGTGGAAACAAATCCAGACAATCACATTGTCTGATTTGGAAATAATTTATTTGTAAATTATGGTGGAAAATAAGTAATTGGTCAATATCAAAAGTTCATCTCAATACTTTGTTATATATCCTTTGTTGGCAATGACAGAGGTCAAACTTTTCTGCAAGTCTTCACAAGGTTGTCACACACTGTTGCTGGTATGTTGGCCCATTCCTGCATGCAGATCTCCTCTAGAGCAGTGATGTTTTGTGGCAGTTGCTGGGCAACACGGACTTTCAACTCCTTCCAAAGTTTTTCTATGCGATTGAGATCTGGAGACTGGCTAGGCCACTCCAGGACCTTGAAATGCTTCTTAAGAAGCCACTCCTTCATTGCCTGGGCGGTGTGTTTGGGATCATTGTCATGCTGAAAGACCCAGCCACGTTTCATCTTCAATGCCCTTGCTGATGGAAGGAGGTTTGCACTCAAAATCTCACAATACATGGCCCCATTCATTCTTTCATGTACACGGATCAGTCGTCCTGTTCCCTTTGCAGAGAAACAGCCCCAAAGCATGATGTTGCCACCCCCATGCTTCACAGTAGGTATGGTGTTCTTTGGTTGCAACTCAGCATTCTCTCTCCTCCAAACACGACGAGTTGTGTTTCTACCAAACAGTTCTACTTTGGTTTCATCTGACCATATGACATTCTCCCAATCCGCTTCTGGATCATCCAAATGCTCTCTAGCATACTTCAGGCGGGCCCGAACATGTACTGGCTTAAGCAGGGGGACACGTCTGGCACTGCAGGATCTGAGTCCCTGGCGGTGTAGTGTGTTACTGATGGTAGCCTTTGTTACGTTGGTCCCAACTCTCTGCAGGTCATTCACTAGCCCCCCCCCGTGTGGTTCTGGGATGTTTGCTCACCGTTCTTGTGATCGTTTTGACCTCACGGGGTGAGATCTTGCGTGGAGCCCCAGATCGACGGAGATTATCAGTGGTCTTGTATGTCTTCCATTTTCTAATTATTGCTCCCACAGTTGATTTCTTCACACCAAGCTGCTTGTCTATTGCAGATTCAGTCTTCCCAGCCTGCTGCAAGTCTACAAGTTTGTTTCTGGTTTCCTTCGACAGCTCTTTGGTCTTCACCATAGTGGAGTTTGGAGTGTGACTGTTTGAGGTTGTGGACAGGTGTCTTTTATACTTATAACAAGTTCAAACAGGTGCCATTAATACAGGTAATGAGTGGAGGAGCCTCTTAAAGAAGAAGATACAGGTCTGTGAGAGCCAGAAAACAGAATTTATGCTTACCTGATAAATTACTTTCTCAGCGTCATCCATTACTTGTGGGAAATGTCATTCGACCGACGGTTAGGAGAAAAAGGAGAAACTATAGGGTGCCGTGGTGACTGTAGTGTATAAAGAAAATTTTTTTCAACCTGATTAAAAAAACCAGGGCGGGCCGTGGACCGGACACACTGTTGGAGAAAGTAATTTATCAGGTAAGCATAAATTCTGTTTTCTCCAACATTGGTGTGTCCGGTCCACGGCGTCATCCATTACTTGTGGGAACCAATACCAAAGCTTTAGGACACGGATGAAGGGAGGGAGCAAATCAGGTTACCTAAACAGAAGGCACCACGGCTTGCAAAACCTTTCTCCCAAAAACAGCCTCCGAAGAAGCAAAAATATCAAATTTGTAGAATTTGGCAAAAGTGTGCAGAGAAGACCAAGTCGCTGCCTTACATATCTGGTCAACAGAAGCCTCGTTCTTATAGGCCCATGTGGAAGCCACAGCCCTAGTAGAGTGAGCTGTGATACGGTCAGGAGGCTGCCGTCCGGCAGTCTCATAAGCCAAGCGGATAATGCTTTTCAGCCAGAAAGAGAGAGAGGTAGCAGTAGCTTTTTGACCTCTCCTCTTACCAGAGTAAACGACAAACAAGGATGAGGTTTGTCTAAAATCTTTTGTTGCTTCTAAATAGAACTTTAAAGCACGAACAACATCTAAATTGTGTAATAAACGTTCCTTCTTTGAAACTGGATTCGGACACAAAGAAGGAACAACTATTTCCTGGTTGATGTTCTCGTTGGAAACAACTTTTGGAAGAAAACCAGGCTTAGTACGCAAAACAACCTTATCTGAATGGAACACCAGATAGGGTGGATCACACTGCAAAGCAGATAATTCAGAAACTCTTCTAGCAGAAGAAATAGACACCAAAAACAGAACTTTCCAAGATAGTAACTTAATATCTATGGAATGTAAAGGTTCAAACGGAACCCCTTGAAGAACTGAAAGAACTAAATTTAGACTCCAAGGAGGAGTCATGGGTCTGTAAACAGGCTTGATTCTAACCAAAGCCTGAACAAAAGCTTGTACATCTGGCAAAGCTGCCAGTCATTTGTGCAACAAGACGGATAATGCAGAAATCTGTCCTTTTAGAGAACTAGCTGACAATCCTTTATCCAAACCTTCTTGGAGAAAGGAGAGAATCTTTGGAATTTTAATCTTACTCCAGGAGAATCCTTTGGATTCACACCAACAGATATATTTTTTCCATATTTTATGGTAAATCCTTCTAGTCACAGGTTTTCTGGCTTGGACTAGAGTATCAATCACAGAATTTGAAAACCCACGCTTGGATAAAATCAAGCGTTCAATTTCCAAGCAGTCAGCTGCAGAGAAACTAGATTGGGATGTTCGAATGGACCTTGTACTAGAAGGTCCTGTCTCAAAGGTAGCTTCCATGGTGGAGCCGATGACATATTCACCAGGTCTGCATACCAAGTCCTGCGTGGCCACGCAGGAGCTATCAGAATCACCGAGGCCTTCTCCTGTTTGATCCTGGCTATGAGCCTGGGGAGGAGAGGAAACGGTGGAAACACATATGCTAGGTTGAACGACCAAGGTGCCACTAATGCATCCACTAGAGTCGCCTTGGGATCCCTGGATCTGGACCCGTAGCAAGGAATCTTGAAGTTCTGATGGGACGCCATTAGATCCATGTCTGGAATGCCCCATAATTGGGTTAACTGAGCAAAGACCTCCGGATGGAGTTCCCACTCCCCCGGATGGAAAGTCTGACGACTCAAATAGTCCGCCTCCCAGTTGTCTACTCCTGGGATGTGAATAGCAGATAGATGGCAGGAGTGATTCTCTGCCCATTGGATTATCTTGGTTACTTCCTTCATCGCTAGGGAACTCTTTGTTCCCCCCTGATGATTGATGTACGCAACAGTCGTTATGTTGTCCGACTGAAATCTTATGAACATGGCTTCCGCTAGCTGAGGCCAAGCCAGGAGCGCATTGAATATAGCTCTTAGTTCCAAAATGTTTATCGGGAGAAGCGACTCTTCCCGCGACCATAGGCCCTGAGCTTTCAGAGAGTCCCAGACCGCGCCCCACCCCAAGAGGCTGGCGTCGGTCGTGACGATGACCCACTCCGGTCTGCGGAAACTCATTCCCTAAGACAGGTGATCCTGGGTCAACCACCAGAGAAGTGAGTCCCTGGTTACCTGGTCTACTTGAATTTGGGGAGACAAGTCCCCATTCCACTGATTGAGCATGCACAGCTGTAATGGTCTTAGATGAATTCGAGCAAAAGGAACCACATCCATTGCTGCGACCATTAGTCCTATTACTTCCATGCATTGAGCTATGGAGGGTTGAGGAATAGAGTGAAGAACTCGACAAGCTTTTAGAAGCTTTGTCTTTCTGACGTCTGTGAGAAAGATCTTCATTTCCACAGAATCTATTATTGTTCCCAGAAAAGGAACCCTTGTGGACGGTGACAGTGAACTTTTTTCTATGTTCACTTTCCTCCCATGAGATCTGAGAAAAGCCAACACAATGTCTGTATGAGCCCTCGCTTTGGAAAGAGACGACCCTTGGATTAGGATGTCGTCTAGATAAGGTGCTACAGCGATGCCCCTCGGTCTTAGGACCGCTAGAAGGGACCCTAGCACCTTTGTGAAAATTCTGAGAGCGGTGGCTAAACCGAATGGAAGAGCCACAAACTGGTAATGTTTGTCCAGAAAGGCGAACCTCAGGAACTTATGACGAGATTTGTGGATTGGGATATGCAGATACGCATCCTTCAGATCCACGGTAGTCAAAAATTGACCCTGCTGGATTGTTGGTAAGATTGTCCGAATGGTTTCCATCTTGAAGGATGGAACTCTGAGGAACTTGTTCAATATCTTTAAATCCAGAATTGGCCTGAAAGTTCCCTCTTTTTTGGGAACCACAAACAGGTTTGAGTAAAACCCTAGACCTTGTTCCCCGGAGGGGACTGGGTTTATCACTCCCATCTTTGATAGGTCTCTTACACAATGTAAGAATGCCTGTTTCTTTATCTGGTCTGAAGATAAGCGAGACAGGTGGAACCTTCCCTTTGGAGGAAGTCCCTTGAATTCTAACAGGTATCCCTTGGAAACTATCTCTAGTGCCCAGGGATGCAGAACATCTCTTGCCCACGCCTGAGCGAAGAGAGATAGTCTGCCCCCTACCAGATCCGGTCCCGGATCGGGGGCTACCCCTTCATGCTGTCTTGGTAGCAGCAGCAGGTTTCTTGGTTTGTTTACCCTTGTTCCAGCCTTGCATGGGCTTCCAAGCGGGTTTGGGCTGGGCCGCGTTACCTTCTTGTCTAGCGGCAGTGGAGTTATTAGCCGGTCCGTTCCTGAAATTGCGAAAGGAACGAAAATTAGACTTGTTCTTAGCCTTAAAAGGCCTATCCTGTGGGAGGGCATGGCCCTTACCCCCAGTGATGTCTGAAATAATTTCCTTCAATTCCGGCCCAAAAAGGGTCTTACCCTTGAAAGGAATATTCAGTAACTTAGTCTTGGACGACACGTCTGCCGACCAGGATTTTAGCCAAAGCTACTATAGCAAAACCTGAGTTTTTTTTCGCCGCCAATTTCGTTATTTGAAAGGCGGCATCCAATATAAAGGAATTAGCTAACTTTAATGCGTGAATTCTGTCCATGACTTCTTCATAGGAAGTCTCTTTCTGGAGTGACCTTTCTAGTTCTTCGAACCAAAAGGACGCCGCTGAAGTGACAGTAATAACACACGTAGCTGGTTGAAGGATGAACCCTTGCTGAACAAAAATCTTTTTAAGCAATCCTTCCAATTTTTTATCCATAGGATCTTTGAAAGCGCAGCTGTCCTCTATAGGAATATTTGTGCGCTTCGCTAGTGTTGAAACAGCTCCCTTCTAGGGTCTACTATGGGAAACATTTTCTTAAATATAGGAGGTGGGGCAAAGGGTACACCTGGCTTCTCCCACTCCTTTTCCACTATGTTCGCTACCCTCTTAGGTATTGGAAAAGCGTCGTCGTGCACTGGGACCTCTAAAAATTTGTCCAATTTGCACAACTTCTCTGGTACTACCATGGAATCACAGTCATCCAGAGTAGCTAATACCTCCTTAAGCAAAGCGCGGAGATGTTCTACCTTAAACTTAAATGCCACTAGATCAGGTTCTGCCTGTTGAGAAATTTTTCCTGAGTCTGAAATTTCACCCTCAGACAGCCCTTCCCTCACAGCCAATTCCGATTGATGTGAGGGTAAAATAGATAAGGCATCGTCAGCATCTGATTGTTCATCCTTTTTATCTGTATTTAAAACTGAACAATCACGCTTTCTCTGAAAAACTGGCAGTTTGGATAAAAGATTTGCTATAGAATTATCCACTACTGCTGATAATTGTTGCATAGAAATAAGCACTGGCGCGCTAGGTGTCGCCTGCGCGGGCAAAGCTGGTGTAGACACAGAAGGAGAGGATGTAGAGCTATCCCCACCACCTTCATTAGAGAAATCATCTTGGGCAACATTATGAAAAATAACAGAGCTGTCCTGATTTTGTTTGGACGCTATGGCACAATTATCACAAACACTCGAAGGGGAACCACATTTGTCTCTATACACACAGAACATAGGTTATCTGATGGAACAGACATGTTAAACAGATTTAGGCAGGCAAACAATGCAATAAAAACGATTTTAAACAAAAACGTTACTGTCTCTTTAAATAATAAAATGATACATTTATTTCTGAATGTTCAAAAAACTATGAAGGCAATATCCGATTTTTCTGAAATTTGGACCCCAGTGTCTTAATGCTTAGAAAGTATTGCACAGCAAATATGGAGACTCTAGCTCTTAAAAAAAAAGCAAACCGGAGCTATTTGTTGGATTTAACCGTTTTTATACACCACAATCCCAGCTACAGCCTTGCTGCAGCTTTTTACCTTCCTTAGGGGTCACCATTCACAGAAAAAAGCCTTTTGGAGTCACTTTCTGAACCACAGGACCCTCTCACATGAATCTGCATGCACTGCCTTGAAATTCAACTGCACAGCTGAAGTGCCAAAATGAGGCTTCCTCCCTCAGCACACTAGAGTGAAGGGGCCTTCCTGACTAGATTTAGGTGTCTAAAACAAGCCAGATCAATAAAAAACGTTCCCAAGTGTATGTGAGCTTATAAAATATTTCAAATGGTATAATATTGTAATAAAAACCAATCGATTTAGCCCCTAACAGTGTCTACCAGCATAAAAAACAAAAAGGGGAAGCCTGTTATCTTTTTTGCTGAGGTGAAAGAAAAATGGCTTACCGTTTCCCCTGAGGGGAAAAATGACTGTCATCTAGCATTAGCCTGTGTTGTTAGAAGGAGACTAGTCATAACTGAAGCAGATGAGTCTGCAAACTGTTACCCCCAACTGAAGTTCTCTTGTTTCAACAGTCCTGCGTGGTAACAGTAATGGATTTTAGTTACTTGTGCTAAAATCATAGCCCTCTTAAACAGAAATCTTCATCACTTTTCTGTTGTAGAGTAAATAGTACAAGCCAGCACTATTTTAAAATAACAAACTCTTGATAGAAGAATAAAAAACTACAACTAACACCACAAACTCCTCGCCATCCCCGTGGTAGATGCTACTTGTTCAGAGTGGCAAGGAGAATGACTGGGGGGCGGAGCCAGAGGGGGAGCTATATGGACAGCTCTTGCTGTGTGCTCTCCTTGCCTTTCCCTGTGGGGGAGAACATTTCCCACAAGTAATGGATGACGCCGTGGACCGGACACACCAATGTTGGAGAAATCTTGCTTGTTTGTAGGTGACCAAATTCTTATTTTCCACCATAATATGCAAATAAATTCTTTCCAAATCAGACAATGTGATTGTCTGGATTTGTTTCCACATTTTGTCTCTCATAGTTGAGGTATACCTATGATGAAAATTACAGGCCTCTCTCATCTTCTTAAGTGGGAGAACTTGCACAATTGCTGGCTGACTAAATACTTTTTTGCCCCACTGTATATATATATATATTTATTTAGTAACCTATATATCCACAGTAATACAGTACCTTTATTAATATTATCACTTTACACCCTATTTAGTATGATTGGTTTTGACATCGGCATATTGTTCTAAGGTGTGCACATCCAGAATAATTATTTGTATTTATTGTCACATAATTGAATATTATATACATTTATAATTTACCCTAAATTTATTAATCTTACATTCTTATACATTGGCCCCTATTTATGATAGTCTGGCGGACATGATCCGACAGTGCGGATCAGGTCCGCCAGACCTCGCTGAATACGGCGAGCAATGCGCTCGCCGTATTCAGCATTGCACCAGCAGCTCACAAGAGCTGCTGGTGCAACGCCGCCCCCTGCAGACTCGTGGCCAATGTGCCGCCAGCAGGGGGGTGTCAATCAACCCGATTGTACTCGATCGGGTTGATTTCCGGCGATGTCTGCTCAGAGCAGGCGGACAGGTTATGGAGCAGCGGTCTTTGTGACCGCTGCTTCATAACTGCTGTTTCTGGCGAGCCTGCAGGCTCGCCAGAAACACGGGGCATCAAGCTCCATTCGGAGCTTGATAGATAGGCCCCATTATATTGTTCTTGGGTTTGTACATCCAGAATAATGCTTTTATTTATTGTCACATAATTGGAACATCATTTTTATTTCTTATATATTCAGTATTTCATCATCCTATACATCATAATCATACGCCATTGTAGTTCTAGTGATTGCCCCATTTCACGTCTATATGGGGTTTGTCCCATTTATATAGATATATTCATTGTCCCACACAGGGTTTTAATGACACCTCTGTTAGCCAATCTCACATTGTATGGTAACATTTAAACAAACTTAGCTCACATTTATCACTTGGAAATTTGTAGGTATTGTCACATGATGGTACTATAATAGCACCATCGATCCATAATCTCACCCACACTGTTCCGCTACACTTAGAGAATAATTTCCATGCACATCAGCACAATTATATTCAGATTTGTGTATACATTATTATATGGTTAGGGTTTGAGGAGACACTTGTGGTTATTTATTAATGTGTACTTTATTTCCTTGCAATATTTAATTTTTCACATAATCCTGCAAATACTATTAGTCCCTCCACAGATATAAATATTTGTTATAATCATTAGCTACTCTTTAATACACTAGTTTTTTCACAGACATACGGCTAGATTACGAGTTTTGCGTTATGAGTAAAAAAAGCAGCGTTAAGGCTCATAACGCTGCTTTTTCACTACCGCTGCTATTACGAGTCTTGTAGGTACAGCTGTCCCGCACACTTTTTTGTCCGTACCGCAAATTAACTTATGCAATTTGCGTAAAGTCTTTTTTCAATGGGACTTCCATAGCGTCGGTATTGCAAGCTTTTTTTTGGAGGCCAAAATGTGAGCAGTACAGCCTATCCCGCAAGATTCGTAATGCATTCTAAAGTCAGTAGTTATGAGTTTTACGCTACAAAGCTGTAGCATAAAACTCATAACTAAAGTATTAAAAAGTGCAGTATCACCGATAAACTACCTATTAACCCCTAAACCGAGGCCCTCCCGCATCGCAAACACTAAAAGAAAATTATTAACCCCTAATCTGTCGCTCCGGACATCGCCGCCACTAGAATAATCATATTAACCCCTAAACCGCCGGAATCCCGCCTCGCAAACACTAGTTAATTATTAACCCTTAATCTGCCACCCCTAACATCGCCGCAACCTACATTACAGTTATTAACCCCTAATCTGCCGCTCCTAACGTTGCCGTCACTATACTAAAGTTATTAACCCCTAAACCTAAGTCTAACCCTAACACCCCCTAACTTAAATATAATTAAAATAAATCTAAATAAAATTTCTATCATTAGCTAAATAATTCCTATTTAAAACTAAATACTTACCTATAAAATAAACCCTAAGTTAGCTACAATATAACTAATAGTTACATTGTATCTAGCTTAGGGTTTATTTTTTTTCACAGGCAAGTTTGTATTTATTTTAACTATGTACAATAGTTATTAAATAGTTATTAACTATTTACTAGCTACCTAGCTAAAATAAATACAAATTTACCTGTAAAATAAAACCTAACCTGAGTTACACTAACACCTAACACTACACTACAATTAAATAAACTACATAAATTAAATACAATTACCTAAATTACAAAAAAAAACACAAAATTACACAAAATAAAAAAACAAATTACAGATCTTTAAACTAATTACACCTAATCTAATAGCCCTATCAAAATAAAAAAGGCCCCCCAAAATAAAAAAAAACCCTAGCCTAAACTAAACTACCAATAGCCCTTAAAAGGGCCTTTTGTGGGGCATTGCCCAAAAGAAATCAGCTCTTTTACCTGAAAAAAAAATACAAACAACTCCCCCAACAGTAAAACCCATCACCCACACAACCAACCCCCCAAATAAAATACTAACTAAAAAAACCTAAGCTCGAGGACTTCCGGTGGGCGGAGCTAGCGGCTGGCAGCAGGGAGTGAGAGCTCCGTGAACTTGGGGCTACAAACTTCTTTATTTTCGCTGCCAGCCGCCTTCCCACACATCAGCCTTGTGGGGTAAGAGTAAATCCCTACCGGCGGCTTCCAGTGGAGGGTTTTTAAATCGCCCTCGCCCCCGGGAAAACATAACTGCGCAATACTGCGCGAAGCAACTGAAACTGCCGGGCGCCATATTGGATTGAGCCCACATGCATCAAGCCACGCACCGGAGCTCACTAGCAGGCCCGGAACAAACATCCCAAGCTCCCTAGATATCGGTGGTGCATCAGAGACTGAGTAACGGCCACAGTTGAGGAAACACCACAGAATCCCATAAGACTGCACCATACCGGAGCGGACCTCTGCCACTTGCACCGCACTACCTCACAAGCAGAGGGGCTATTGTTGCCCACGGATCAACACACCGGAGGGGATCTGGCAAGTAGAAAAGAGCCCTGCAGCAAACAATCATATTTAAAAGAAAGCCGAGGGAAAGTGATACACTCAAGGTACTGGGATACAGGCTCACACCAAGGGAAGGCCCCAAATGACATCACAGGCTGGGCAAAAAACAGCACAATCACACAGACTGCTTGTATTCTTTTATTGACCCTTCACATATTGGCCCATGAGACTTAAGCCTTAAATTTTGAGTACCAAAATATTAGAGTCCTTTACATATCATAAAAGTTGCAGCATACTTTCTCCAGGCCCTGCTGATGTGGCTACACCATGCTCTAAGAAGCTTCAAACCTTTTTTTTTTCTCATCTGACAAAGGATAAACAGGAGTGCTCCCTACAAGCCTTTTACACATTCTCCCAGTGCTCCCTTGTTCTTGATATTCACTTTATATTATATTTCTAACTGTGCTGCTGTACTATCAGAGTTTCCTATATCTCACATGAAGGTTGATAAGTACTTTAAACCCCTTACCAGCACACTAGAGGGCAAGATGACGTCCAAAGCAAAGCAGACTGACAGGAGGCAACGACATGTTACAGAAGCACAGATTGAAAATCCCCCTTCACCAAGCTCCGCTCATCTAGCGATTCCTGATTCAACAAATCTCCTGCAGGAGCTGAAGTCTTTCTTTCTGCCCAAAATGGAATCTTTGCAAGCAGGAATGGACACTTTAACTAGTGAAGTGCGCCAATTTTCAACGAGAATGAATCAGGCGGAACAGAGGATTTCAGACATGGAAGACCGTCAAAATAACACCTCCACCTCTCTCAGACAACTGCTACGCCAGAATCAGGCGCTTCAGGACAAGGTCGACGACCTTGAGAATCGCAGTAGGCGAAACAACCTACGTATAATAGGGATCCCAGAAAGCATTAAAAACAAAGACTTATTGGAGTTCACAGCCCTCACATTCCCTAAGATCTTGGGCATGGATCCCGACCGTCTCCCGATAGATGTGGAAAGAGCCCACCGCATTGGCCCAGACACTGGCCTTTCTACCACCACAGCTGCTAGACCTCGCCAGGTTATACTTAAATGCCTGAATTACCAAGAAAAACTGGCATTGTTAAGGGCTTACAGATCCCATGATGGGGAGGTCCTCTTTGAGGGAAAAAAACTTTTGTTATTTCAGGATTTTTCGGCAGAAGTTACCAAACTTCGTAAAGAATTTGCCCCCTACTGCTCACAGCTATATGAAGAGGGCAGACAAGTGGCGCTCCTCTACCCAGCCAAACTCAGATTACAGACCCCAAGAGGTGCCAGATTCTTTCGCTCTCCTAAAGAATTAAAAGCCTTCCTAGACGCTGAAAAAACTGCAACCTGACCAATGGATTGGATCGTGCTTCATACCACAGGAGACACGTTTTCTTCCTCCAGATGCTGGATTGCGGCTTCATGTGTCACTGGACACAGGAATCCCCCATGGCCGTGGACATTCCCACTGCTGAACTGGTTGCTCTTAGGAAAACCACTCTACAGGACACTGACAGGGAGCGGGAGTGGCCCTGGCGGCCTGCCACTCTCTTCACTCCAGAGACTCCAGCCTCCCTAGGGAGACAGTTCCTGCAAGTTATTATTTTGTTGTTTGAATGTATTTATCTTTCTTTGTCGTTCTCTTCTGTATGTTACATTATTTTTCTTAGTACCACATACAATGTCCCCTTAACTGACTTGTTTAGCGTTGAAGGCTTATCCCCTTTTTTATTTCAGTTACTATATACATGCATATGCTCAGGGTGCGCCATACCGAAACTACCCCTAGCGGATACTTTCAACTGCCGGATGTGCCTTAACCTCTCTTTTCTTTCCCTCATAACAGAATACCCAGGGGCTGTGGTCGGCGGATGGATTGGCTGCACGCAGACAACTGGACCACAGATGACCTCCCTGCCCGACTGTTCCTCATTCATAAAGCTAGTAAGTCTCCTTTCACAGTACACCTCACTTCAAGTCCTGACAGCACTACTACGGTACATATGCACTCCTCCTCCCCCGACAACGCACAAACTCAGGCTGACTTCACTACCCTCCGTGACACCTCCTGCTCTCCTCTTAGATTGTGTCAGTTGCCACCATTCCCTCAATGACCTCACACATGGCCAAAAACCTTAACATAGTCTCTTGGAATGTGGGAGGTATTACCTCCCCGGCCAAGAGGAGCAGAATTATACAATACCTCAACTCCATACAAGCAGACATAGCTATGCTGCAGGAGACACATCTCACTGCTGAGGAACATGAAAAACTTAAAGTACGGTGGGTGGGGCACATCCTCTACTCACCTTCAGGGGGAAGGAGACGTGGAGTGGCAATCTTAGTAAGGAAGAATCTACCTATAACTTTCTCCAATACAAAAATAGATGAGGAGGGACGCTACATTTTCACCTCCATACACTCCAAAGACTACAAATTCCAATTATGTAATGTGTACGGACCCAACCACTCCGATACGCAGTTCTGGGCATCTATGCAGTCACTAATTACTCAACACTCAGACTCCCATGTTATAGTGGGGGGAGACTTTAATATGGCGCAAGCGTGCCCATTAGACAGGTTTTATGACCAAACTAGTTCCTCTTCAAAGCAAAGACTGCACCCCAAACACAAACAAGAAACACAGATCATATCAGCGTTTAGAGAGGGGTTGGGACTACACGATCTTTGGAGGCTACAACACCCTGACCACAAAGACTATACCTGTGTCTCGAAAACACACCACACTCTCTCCCGCATTGACTACTTCCTTACATCCCCTCAACTCACTCCTAACATACTAAACACCTCCATTCTCCCAATCACAATTTCAGACCATGCTCCCATAAAATTAACACTGCAACTCCTCAAAACACCACCTTTTAAAAAGTCTTGGAAGTTCCCCTCATATCTATACACTAACACAGAATTTAGACAACAACTGAAGGCCTTCTGGCTGGAATATACTTTTGATAATGACAGCCATAGAACTAACACTGATCTCTTCTGGCATGCATCCAAAACAGTTATTAGAGGCAGAATCACAGCCTACACGGCACATCACTCTAAGTCACAGAAGAAAACTGCCACACAACTTCTTTCCAACCTGACTTCTACCTATAACACCTATTTAAGTAACCCCACAGCACAGAATCGCCAGAAATATTATGATGCCAAACAAGAGCGGGACTCACACCTACAAATTTTAGACTATATCTTTAACATACATAGATAAGGCAAATTCTACCGGCACGGTAACAAGGCTGGCAGACTCCTAGCAAATCTAGTCAAAATTCATACACCTAAATCTTTCATATCTGCAATCAAATCTGGGACACACCTTAGGACTGATACAAAGGATATAATGAGGGAGTTCATAACTTATTATAAAGCACTATACACTAGTCAGAACATTGCAGAAACGGACAAACATACGTTTTGGAACAATATATTGCTACCTCGACTGTCTGAATCCCAGAGAGAGAGCTTAAACTCCCCCATACAAGTGCAGGAAGTGCTGAGAGCCATTAGCAGCTCAAAAATAGGGAAAGCCGCAGGCCCAGACTTCCTCCCCATTGAGTACTACAAGATTCTTAGCACTGACATAGCCCCAACGCTAGCTTCTACATACACCAGCTACCTTCTGGGGACTTCTACTCCAGATACGAGATTTACTGATGCCAACATATGCGTTCTCCAAAAGCCGAATAAGGATCATACAATGCCCTCCTCATACAGACCAATCTCGCTGCTTAACAGCGACTACAAGTTATATACTAAGATACTGGCGGACAGGCTAGCTGAGATACTGCCTGATCTGGTTCATCCGGATCAGACAGGCTTTATCAAAAAACGAACTTCAGTGATCAATATCAGAAAAACACTAGCAGTCATATCTCACTACAATAACACGCACTATTTAGAACACCAGAAACCCAATGTAGACGCATGCCTATTCGCTATCGACGCTGAAAAAGCGTTCGATCGAATAGAGTGGGACCACCTATATACCTCATTAGACAGATTTGGCATCTCAGGGAATTTTCTCAATGCACTCCAACAACTCTATGCTTCACCCTCAGCCTCCATCATTATCAACGGTCAGGTGTCTCCCTCATTCCTATTGGAAAGGGGAACCAGGCAGGGATGCCCTCTTTCTCCGCTGCTCTTCAACTTGGCAATGGAACCGCTTGCGTGTTACATCCGCCAACATAGTGAAGGCCTAAAAATTCATAAGCAGACAGTACACCTATCTTTATATGCGGACGACTTACTTCTGTATGTCTCTAACCCACATATTAATATACCCAAACTCCTGAGTATCTTAGATAAATTCAGTGCGATCTCTGGTTACAAAATCAACCTAGATAAATCTGAACTGACATGGTTACGGAACACTAGGAAAACACAACTGCAGGAGACAGGCCTAAAGGTGACCTCTGGCACTTTCACATACTTGGGGATACAGCTACACACTGACATGAACAGGTTGTACCATCTAAACATCGGTAGAACCCTAACCCTTGTTAAACATCAACTGGCAGGTTGGAGAAACTTGCCTTTATCCCTTACGGGGAGAATTCATTTATTGAAAATGATTATCTTACCAAAACTACTCTACCCCCTTCAAATGCTCCCTCTGCTACTGACTAAGCGTGATTTAAATGCCTTGACGACTATGTTCGGTAACTTCGTCTGGCAGAATAAGAAACCAAGAATTAACAGGCTCCACCTCGCAATGTCAACTGATTCTGGTGGACTCAGCCTTCCTAATCTTGGGTGGTACAACTGGGCATCCCTAACAAAAATAGTTGTAGGATGGCTAACGCATTCTGATTATTTTTCACCCCCCGTAGAGAGGGAACTCCTAGCACCCACACATCTGGCCTTTCTGCCACACACCTCTCTAGCCTCGCTCCCCCCACACGTAAAACACAACATACTATTTAGGGACACCTTGAGAGCCTGGGCCAAACTTTGCAAAACATGGGGGATGGAGTTCAAATTTAGCAAATACTTACCACTTCAAGGGAATCCTAACTTTCTCCCGGGATACACCACATCTGCCTTTAAACATTGGGAACGCCAAGGACTGACTATGGTAGCACAACTAATCAATCCCACGACACAACAGACTCTCTCCTTTTCTGACCTTCAAACACGATACACCCTCCCAGCCTCACACAGATTTGCCTATCTCCAGAGTAGACATTACACACAAACTCTTCTGACTGAGGGACTGACCTCGCTAACCTCTGGTAAAATTGTCGCTCTGTGTAATCAAGCTTCCCAGGGTAACCACTCAATCTCTCCCATTTATAAGGCAATAGCCACACACCATGAAACGCAAGCATTGCAGGGCATCATCACTAAGTGGCAGGGGCAAAGGGTACCTGAGGTTACATCAGAACACATCTCGAGCAGCATAGCCACAGTCAGAAAAACGACTTTGTCCGCAAGCTTGAGAGAAACACAAATAAAATTCTTACATCACGCATACATAACACCGACAATCAGAGCTAAATGGGTAAAAGATGCGGCGAGCAACTGCCCCAAATGTTCACTATCTGCCCCGGACTGGACACACCTAGTTTGGGACTGCCCTAAGCTGCAAAGGTTTTGGGGCAAGGTTAGATTTTGGCTGTCTAAGGTACTTACAACTCATATAACTTTAAATGCAGCTGTCATATTCTTCTTTCAAGACATCCCATTACCACTAAAACACCGAAAATTCGCTACTATGGTGGTGCTGGTAGCTAGGAAACTAATCCTACAATACTGGGCAAAGAATAGAGAGCCTCCTTTTAAAAAACTAACCCATGCTATACATCAACAGTTTCTGGCAGAACACGCAGACACACAGAGTGACCGTGATGCTAGAGTTAAATCATTCATGACTAAGTGGGACCCGTACTTATTGCACCTACCTGTAGGACTGAGGGGGAAACTCCTGCGCCCCTTCCAAAATTCCATGTTCATGCTAAATGAGAACCTACGAGGTCGCTGGTGTATACCTGAACCGAACTCAGACACTGACTCTTAACTAACACACTGCTAAAAGGGTCTGTCACAGTCACCACCTCATTGGAAATCTTAGTGACCACATGTGGGGACCTTGGAACTTGGGCACATCCATCCGCCGACGCAGCTCCGCAGCACCTTGATCACTCTTTTATTTACAGCTCAAAGGTACTTAAGTTGTCTTGAAGTTTATGTTGTATGTTTAATGTTATTAGTTGGCATGACTGCATCGGACCATTGACATAACTAGAATCTACAGACATCAATACCTATTATGGAAGGCTAGACTTTGCACTACTACTATAAATGCAAAATAATCCCAACAGAATGTGAAAGTAAATACCAAAATAGTGCAGTTAATACCCCAGAGCATGTTTCTTCCCATACTTAGTATGATAACACCCTGTAACATTCTCTAAACTCATTGATGCAGTTAGCCAAGATTTATTTATGGTTTTGTCTTGTATTGTTTTGTATGGTTTTTGTTCTTTTAAAAGTTCTAATTAAGCAGGGAACTTGACCGCTCCACATGGTCCAGGATATTCTGGTAGACACAATTCAGACTCAGATCCCTTGAAAAGATCATGTTATACCTCATATTATTATTGCCTTATGATGACAAGATATTGTATAATGCTGTGTGGTAGTGTTTAAGCTTACCTGTAAAAAAAACTTTTTCAAAAATAAAGTTATTAAAAAAAAAAAAAAAAAAAAAAACCTAAGCTCCCCATTGCCCTGAAATGGGTATTTGAATGGGCATTGCCATTAAAAGGGCATTTAGCTCTATTGCTGCCCAAACCCTAACCTAAAAATAAACCCACCCAATTGACCCTTAAAAAAAAAAACCTAACACTAACCCCTGAAGATCCACTTACAGTTTTGAAGAGCCGACATCCATCGTCAGCGAAGCCGGGAGAAGTCTTCATCCAAGCCTGCAGAAGTGGTCCTCCAGACGGGCAGAAGTCTTCATCCAGACGGCATCTTCTATCTTCATCCATCCGGCGCGGCTCCATCTTCAAGACATCCGGCGCCGAGCATCCTCTTCTTTCGACGTCTTCTTCCCGAATGAATGTTCCTTTAAATGACGTCATCCAAGATGGCGTCCCTTGAATTCCGATTGAATGATGCAATCAGCCAATAGGATTGAGCTCGCATTCTATTGGCTGATTGGAACAGCCAATAGAATGCAACTCAATCCAATTGGCTGATTGGATCAGCCAATAGGATTGAAGCTCAATCCTATTGGCTGATTGCATCAGCCAATAGGAATTTTTCACCTTTAATTCAGATTGGCTGATAGAATTATATCAGCCAATCGGAATTCAAGGGACGCCATCTTGGATGACGTCACCTAAAGGAACATTCATTCGGGAAGAAGACATCGAAAGAAGAGGATGCTCCGCGCCGGATGTCTTGAAGATGGACCCGCTCCGCGCCAGATGGATGAAGATAGAAGATGCCGTCTGGATGAAAACTTCTGCCCGTCTGGAGGACCACTTCTGCCGGCTTGGATGAAGACTTCTAAAGGCTTCGTTGAGGACTTCTTGCCGCTTCGTTGAGGATGGATCTCAGCTCTTCAAAACTGTAAGTGGATCTTCAGGGGTTAGTGTTAGGTTTTTTAAAGGAGTTTATTGGGTGGGTTTTATTTTTAGGTTAGGGTTTGGGCAGCAATGCCAAGGTTTTTTAGATTAGGTGTAATTAGTTTAAATATCTGATAATTTGTTTTTTATTTTGTGCAATTTAGGGGGGGGGGTTGTAATTTAGATAATTGTATTTAATTTATGTAATTTATTTAATTGTTGTGTAATGTTAGGTGTTAGTGTAAAGCAGGTTAGGTTTTATTTTACAGGTAAATTTGTATTTATTTTAGCTAGGTAGTTAGTAAATAGTTAATAACTATTTACTAACTAGTCTACCTAGTTAAAATAAATACAAACTTGCCTGTAAAATAAAAATAAACCCTAAGCTAGCTACAATGTAACTGTTATATTGTAGCTAGCTTAGGGTTTATTTTATAGGTAAGTATTTAGTTTTAAATAGGAATTATTTAGGTAATGATAGCAATTTTTATTTAGATTTATTTGAATTATATTTCAGTTAGGGGGTGTTAGGCTTAGGGTTAGACTTAGGTTTAGGGTTTAATAAATTTAGTATAGTGGCGGCGGCGACGTTGGAGGCGGCAGATTAGGGGTTAATAAATGTAGGTAGGTGGCGGCGAAGTTAGGGGCAGCAGATTAAGGGTTAATAATATTTAACTATTGTTTGCGATGCGGGAGTGCGGCGGTTTAGGGGTTAATATGTTTATTATAGTGGCAGCAACGTTGGGGGCAGCAGATTAATAAGTGTAGGTAGGTTGCAGCGACATTGGGGGCGGGAGATTAGGGATTAATAAATATAATGTAGGTGTCGGCGATGTCGCGGGCGGCAGGTCAGGTGTTAATAAGTGTAAGATTAAGGGTGTTTAGACTCCGGGTTCGTGTTAGGTGTAAACATAAATTTAGTTTCCCCATAGGAATCAATGCGGCTGTGTTACAGAGCTTTACGCTGCTTTATTGCAGGTGTTAGGCTTTTTTTTCAGCCGGCTCTCCCCATTGATGTCTATGGGGAAATCCTGCACTAGCACGTACAACCAGCTCACCGCTGACTTAAGCAGCGCTAGTATTGGAGTGTGGTATGGAGCACAATTTTGCTCTACACTCACTTCTTGCCTATTAACGCTGGGTTTAGGAAAACCTACAAGAAAAAGCAGGCGGCTACTGGGCTGGCTCCATACTCTCCCCTATACAGAGTGGGTCTGTTTCCCTCTTACCCGACGGACGTTTCCTGCAGCAGCACCGGCTCTACTATACATTTAGGAAAACCTGTAATACCGGCGCTGTAGGTAAGTGAGCGGTGTCAATAACGTGCAAGTTAGCACCGCACCCCTCATAACGCAAAACTCGTAATCTAGCCGATAGTTTTCAGCAGAATCACTATGGGAGGTTGTTAATTATTGTGGCAAACCTCGCCACTTATGAACTATGCAGGAATTGTTATTTAGGCTAATGGTTAAACTGTATGTTACTGTTTAAACTCCCTGCTGTTTCAGTTGGGAAAACCCTTGTAGGGGAGACTGTTTTTTAAAAGTGTTTTTTTTGTTTGTTTTTTTTGGGGAGTCAACAACTTTTTCTTCAAAAAAAAAAAAAAAAACACTTTTTAAAAAGTCTCCCCTACAAGGGGTTTCCCAACTGAAAGAGCAGGGAGTTTAAACAGTAACATACAGTTTAACATACAGTTTAACCATTAGCCTAAATAACAATTCCTGCATAGTTCATAAGTGGCGAGGTTTGCCACAATTATATTATTGCAATATAGGCTTTGTTATTTTTATGTTTATCTTTATTTGCACTTAGCATAGTTATCCCCATGGTTACATTCCAGCGTCACCACTCATAACCGCTTGGCAGTGAGCACTTAATTTATCCCCATTCCAATATCTGTAGAATACACACGGGCGATGTATGTGGGAGTTTTTCCTAGCTCCCATTGGGATTGGTTGCCCTGTTCATACGTCAATATCACAGTCCAGTGCCGACCGGCAGTTAGTATTTACTTATTCACTTATATTCACCATTCATCTGATACAAATGGGCGACGTATGTGGGAATTGCTTCTAGCTGTCATGGGGATTGGTTTCCTCCTCTACACAAGCGGTCCTATCGGGACCGTAGGCCAGTGACGGAGGAAACTCTTTGTTTATGGTATTGCGTAGAAATCCACATAAACACGCACTTTCAATTGTTTGAATATATCATCACTTTTGTAGAGAGCCTGGTTAAACATATAAATGCAGGTACGCAACACGTTTATGTTATATTCTTTACTCACTGCATCAGTATCGATGGCTGCAACAGATGGCTGGTGTGATTGTTATTATGTTATATTGTTCAGCATTCTTTTTATTATCATAGACCCCACTTGCTATTTTATGTTACTATCTTTTAGTCTCACTATAAAAAGTTTATTGATTTTGATCATATGTCTTTGTCGAAATCTGGGAATATATTAATAAAATGCTGATATAAGCATTATACTTCCAAATTGGAACCCAAAATACACAGGTGTGACAACATTTTACTAATGAGACAAAGGGTGTTCCAATTGGCCTGTGTGTTAATTGCAGGGGGGAGGGTAGTTACATACTTTGTTTAGGTAGCGTAGCCCTATATAAGGGTCTAACTTATACCATGTTTTTATGCCTGATGAAATGGTTGATTCCGTGAAACGCGTTATATTATCTTACTTATGTACAACTTAAGTATGAGCCGTTTTTAACTTTGTTTTTTATACTGTTTTATTAAACAAATTTGAAAGTTTTATACAAAAGCTCTGATTGCTGTGTGCATCTCTTACTACGCTACCTTGGGAGGTTTTGGTATAGCCTCCACTGTGCATCCTTTGTTGCTACCTCCCTATTAGTGGGAGTGAAACATCATCTGAGCCCAGCCATCCTTTTGGGGGTGACTGCACCATCGTATCCAGTACATTATCCTGGTTTAGCTAGCTGGTCTGCTGTAGAAAACCAGCCTGCTTCTATTGGCACAAGAGGGTGCCTTTATACCATGTGAGTACCCTGTGTCTTCTGTTGCTTGTATCCAGTTGGTTATACTGATTCACCCATACGGCGCCTCTTTCCTGTCCTTTGTCATTTATAGAATTGCCTCATCTCCTATGGTGAAGTTAGAGTGCTGCCTGTTTTCATCATTACCCAATATCTATACTACATTAAAAGGACTTTCCTTGGAACTGATTGATTACATTGATACTTCAATGGACTGGCTTTGTATGATGAATTTCCTTTCATTGTATTGAGAGATCATTTATCTACCTGTTTTATCCTACTATCACTTGTGCACGTATACACTGTATATACTGCTTATAGCATTTTGTGGCGATCAGCTTACTAGGTGGTCCTAGGTATTTTCGGTGATAATCAATAAGAGTATGTTTATTGCTTACTAGGATTATCTTATCTGTTTTGTTTTATTACTAGTTTGAGTTGTGCATTCACTTTGGAAACTCTGTCACTGCTTTTAGCGCCTCCTATAGGGATTTTAGATCCCTTTTGTTTTGAACTTTCAAGGGATTGAATACATTAAAGGGACACTATACCCAAACATTTTCTTTCATGATTAAGGTAGAGAATATAATTTTAAACAACATTCCAATTTACTTCTATTACCTAATTTGCTTCATTCTTTAGATATACTTTAATGAAGAAATAGCAATGCACACAGTGAACCAATCACAGGAGGCATCTATGTGCAGCTACCAATCATCACCTACTAAGCATATCTAGATATGCTTTTCAGGAAAGAATATCAAGAGAATGAAGCAAAATAGATAATAGAAGTAAATAAGAAAGTTGTTTATAATTGTATGCTCTGTCTAAATCATGAAAGAAAAAATGTGGGTTTCATGTCCCTTTAAGTCCAATGTCATGGGTGGAGATAGATTTATGAAATTAAGTAGGAAAGAAGTCTATTGGATATACACTTTAAGGACAGGCTCACCCCTAGGTATAAACAAAGTAAGCGATGTTAAATTGTTCATAGATAGAAGTTAGCACTTTGGTTGACTGATCTGGCATTTTTTGTAAGAAAATGAAATATGTATTTAGGTAATTAGATACTTTTTCTATTTAATGTGATCTTCTGTGAATGAGATCTATCAACTGGGTGACTTTTATCGTTATTGGCATTTATTATGATGTTATTGGCATTTAACTTTATATACTGAAATTAATTATTTGCCTCTAATGAGTCCCTTTTTTACAGTTTTCCTTCTTTACAAATCACTACTTATAAATCTCTACCTTATGACTATATATACAATTATTTGTTTTACGAATAAAATAGTTAAGGGATTTTTTAGTAACTTAGACATCGATAAAGTGCCCAAATCCATTTGAAGTTGTTTTTAGTGTATCCCAATGTATTTATATTATATATCAATGATTATCTTGTTATGATGTTACTTTGTAAATAGACAATTAGGTGATGGTAAAATTTGTTATATCTGTGATATACGTGGATGATGCAATATTATTGGTCAGGAATGACACCTCACACTGTAATTTAAAGTAGGTAGATACACCTGTTTGTTAGCTCTGATGAAGTGCCCTTCATGAAACGCGTCAGCTGCAGTACCTGTTTGCTGTGTCCTTTGGTTTTTATATGCATACCCAATAAAATGGACGTTTTAATACAGATCTCTCTCCTGGCTTGATCTCATATTTGGTGATATACTCTGAGACTGCTATCCTTGTTTTGCTGTGTCTATATGTGAAAATAACCTCACCAGCTGTCACATATATATGTATATATGTGACAATAAATCCACCAGCTGTTACATATATATGTATATATGTGACAATAAATCCCCCAATTGTCACATATATATGTATAAATATGACAATAACCCCACCAGCTGTCACATATATATGTAAATAAATATGTGACAATAACCCCACCAGCTGTCACATATATATGTAAATATGTGACAATAACCCATCCAGCTGTCTCTCTCTCTATCTATATCAGAACAAAAAACTGGCACTCTCTGGTCTTTTTAGAATAATCTTTTACTGTGAAAAGTAGTGACGTTTCAGGGACAAAGTATCCCCTTCCTCAGCTGTCACATTTATATGTAAATATGTGACAATAACCCCACCAGATGTCACATATATATGTAACAATACTCCCACCAGCTGTCACATATATATGTAAATATGTGACAATAAGCCCACCAGCTGTCACATATATATGTAAATATGTGACAATAACCCGTCCAGCTGTCTCTCTCTCTATCTATATCTATATCAGAACAAAAAACTGGCACTCTGGTCTTTTTAGAATAATCTTTTACTGTGAAAAGTAGTGACGTTTCAGGGACAAAGTATCCCCTTCCTCAGCTGTCACATTTATATGTAAATATGTGACAATAACCCCACCAGATGTCACATATATATGTAACAATACTCCCACCAGCTGTCACATATATATGTAAATATGTGACAATAAGCCCACCAGTTTTCACATATATATGTATAAATATGACAATAACTCCACTAGCTGTTATATATATATATATATATATATATATATATATATATGTATATATGTGACAATAACCCACCAGCTGTCACATATATATGTATATATGTGACAATAACCCACCAGCTGTCACATATATACACATATATGTGACAGCTGGTGGGTTATTGTCACATATATAATAATAATCCCACCAGCTGTCACATCATACAGTATATATGTACAGTTGTGCTCATAAGTTTACGTACCCTGGAAGAATTTATGATTTCTTGGCCATTTTTCAGAGAATATGAATGATAAAGTTCTTAATACTGTGTATTGCCCCCTTTAACATCAATGACAGCTTGAAGTCTTTTGTGGTATTTGTGGATGAGACTCTTTATCTTCTCAGATGGTAAAGCTGTCCATTCTTCCTGGCAAAAAGCCTCCAGTTCCTGTAAATTCTTGGGCTGTCTTGCATGAACTGCACGTTTGAGATCTCCCCAGAGTGGCTCAATGATATTGAGGTCAGGAGACTGAGATGGCCACTCCAGAACCTTCACTTTATTCTGCTGTAGCCAATGACAGATCGACTTGGCCTTGTGTTTAGGATCATTGTCATGTTGGAAAGTCCAAGTACGTCCCATGCACAGCTTCTGGGCTGATGAATGCAAATTTTCCTCCAGTATTTTTTGATAACATACTGCATTCATCTTTCCATCAATTCTGACCAAATTTCCTGTGCCTTTGTAGCTCACACATCCCCAAAACATTAGCGATCCACCTCTGTGTTTCACAGTAGGAATGTGTAGCTTTCATTATAGACCTTGTTGACTCCTCTCCAAATGTAGCGTTTATGGTTGTGGCTAAAAAGCTCAATTTTGGTCTCATCACTCCAAATGACTTTGTGCCAGAAGGTTTGAGGCTTGTCTCTGTGCTGTTTGGCGTGTTGTAAGCGGGATACTTGTGGCATTAGCATAGCAATGGCTTTCTTCTGGCGACTTGACCATGCAGCCCATCTTTCTTCAAGTGCCTCCTTATTGAGCATCTTGAAACAGCCACACCACATGTTTTCAGAGAGTCCTGTATTTCACATGAAGTTATTTGTGGGTTTTTTGTTCGCATCCCTAACAATTTTCCTGGCAGTTGTGGCTGAAATTTTAGCTGGTCTACCTGACCGTGGTTTGGTTTCAACAGAACCCCTCATTTTCCACCTCTTCATTATAGTTTGAATACTGCTGATTTGCATTCTCAATTCCTTGGATATCGTTTTATATCCCTTTCCTGTTTTATACAGTTCAACTACCTTTTCCTGCAGATCCTTTGACAATTGTTTTGCTTTCCCCATGACTCAGAATCCAGAAACGTCAGTGCAGCACTGGTTGAAAGATGCAAGGGTTTGTCAGGAGTCTAGAAACTCATTGACCTTTTATAGACACACAATAATTACAAGCAAACAGATCACAGGTGAGGATGGGTACCTTTAATAGCCATTCAAACCAGTTGTGTCAACTGTGTGCATGATATCAGGCCAAAATCACCAGGGTATGTAAACTTTTGATCAGGGTAATTTGGGTAGTTTCTGCTGTCATTATGATTTAAAAAGAGTAAACACAGTTGATTGATAATAAATGGCTTCAGCCAAACACTAACCATGAGTGAAAGAAAAGTTTTTGTGTTTTCATTCATATTCTCTGAAAAATGGCCAAGAAATCAAATTCTGCCAGGGTATGTAAACTTATGAGCACAACTGTATATATTTGACAATAACCCCACCAGCTGTCACATATATATGTGACAATAACCCACCAGCTGTCACATATATATGTGACAATAACCCACCAGCTGTCACATATATATGTGACAATAACCCCACCAGCTGTCACATATATATGTGACAATAACCCCACCAGCTGTCACATATATATGTGACAATAACCCCACCAGCTGTCACATATATATGTGACAATAACCCCACCAGCTGTCACATATATATGTGACAATAACCCCACCAGCTGTCACATATATGTGTGACAATAACCCCTCAAGCTGCTGAGACTAAAGTTCTAAATGGAAGCGTTTCATATGATAGTGAAAATACCACCTGGGTGCTCAACTTGTAATTGCATACATTAGTAGTAACCATCACTGTCTCTTTATCAATCTATTTGACTGTCTGTTGAGCTACTATATATCTGATTAGTTGTTGTAGGGCTGTTTTTATTCTTTGATTTCTCAGGCTATATATAAAAGGGTTAAGTGATGGTGCAACTAATGTATACAACAATGACAAGGACTTGTATGTTTTTGGCGAGTATCCTTCTGATGGAACCACATATAGAACAATCAGAGGTCCATAATAGGTGCAGACACCTGCAAGGTGAGAACTGCAGGTTGAGAAGGTCTTTTGTTGCACTCGGGCAGAAGATACACTAAATATTGCTAGGAAAATACAAACATATGTTGAAACAATAAATAAAAAAGGAACTATGGTAAACGAAGAAGATAATATAAATATTTCAATCTGTACAATAAAAGTATTTGAGCAGGAAAGTTTAAGTAGAATTGAAGCATCACAAAAGTACTGATCAATGACATTAGATTGACAAAAGTGTAATTTTGCAATAAGAGTCACTACAATGGTCGCTGTCACACATCCAATTAACCAAGGCCAGGCTACAAGGTGAAGGCAAAGCCTAGCATTCATGACAGAGGTGTATCTGAGTGGGTGACAAATAGCCAGGTATCTATCAAAGGACATTACCGTAAGCAAGAGACATTCTAGAGTCATTGAGGTTCCAATAAACTGAAGCTGAATGACGCATCCAGTAAAAGATATGGCGCTTCCTTCATTCAATATGACACACAGCATTTTGGGAACGATGTTTGTAGTAAGAAATACGTCGGCTAAAGACAAGTTGCTCAGGAATAAATACATAGGAGTCTGAAGTGTGTGAGATGTCAACACCAGCACAAAGATCAGAAGATTTCCGGTCACTGATGTTAGATAAATGACTAGGAAAAGGAAAAAAAGAGCTATTCTGAAGCTGTGTATCTGAAATCCGACAAGAATAAAGTCTTTAGATTTTGTGTCGTTCACCTGCTGCATTTCTGTGCAGTTAAATAACATTCCTTAATAGGTTCCTCTTACTGCAGATAGTGTAACTTATAACAAATACGTTATATACATGACTTAAACACGTCCTCTTATGTGCTTACCTTGTTCTATAAAATAATGGTATCAGGCAGATTAGATATAGATGGAAGGTGATATCTAGATACATTATAGATAGATGATAGATAATTGATATATACTGTAGATAGATATATTATAGATAGATGATAGATAGATAATTGATATATACTGTAGATAGATAGATATATTATAGATAGATTATAGATAGATGATAGATAGATAATTGATAAATACTGTAAATAGATAGATAGATGATAGATAGAGAAAGACAGACGGGCAGACAAATGGGCGGATGGACAGACAGACAGATAATTAAATAGTCCAATAAAAAACAATGCAATCTTCAGGCAAGAACAGGTGAATAAATGCTTTAAAAGGTCATGAAGCCCAAAATGTTTCTTCATGTTTCAGATAGAGATACAATTTTAAAATAGTTACCAATTTACTTACATTATCAAATAAGCTTTGTTCTCTTGTTATTCTTTGTTGAAGAGATAGATAGGTAGCGAGCGCCTGTAAAGCACTACATGAGATGAAATAGTGTTGCCATCTAGTGCTCTTTACACTTTTTGAGTCACCAGATCCTACTGAGCATGTGCAAGAGTTTACAGACTATACGTATATGCATTTGTGATTGGCTGATTGCTATCACATGGTACAAGGGGAGTGGAAACATACATAACTTTGAAATGTGTTATATAAAAATCTACTACTCATTTGAAGTTCAGACTAAGTGCTATTGCATTGTCTTGTTATCTTGCATTTGTTGATTATGCAAATCTAATGTGTTGACTGGTCCTTTAAACCTTCAGGTCACGCCCCCCTCATCCCTCTTAATATTAAAGCAGCTCTTGTCTGCTGAGTCCCCCCCAGTTTTTTATATACGACTACATAATACAATACAATACAATATCAAGTCCGACTACTTATTCATTGGTTGAGATCTGAGCCAATTATATGTTTAGACTTCCCATGATGGAAAGTGTTTCAGTACATTTTACTACTCAGTATGGAATGTTATACTCATCATAGAGGAACTACCATAGACATGTGTATCTCTAGTAACTATTTGTGTTTTCCATCATCATCATCTCACTGGCTCGCAAACATGCTGTATAACTAACCATTTATCATATCAACCTCATTGCTTTATGTATATTGCATGATACTGTACATGGACAATATAATGTTGCTTGTTTCTTCCCAAAAACCTTAATATTTTTTTTTTTAAAGAATATATAAACACCTGCACCTGAGAATATATAAGCACCTGAGAATATATAAGCACCTGAGAATATATAAGCACCTGCACCTGAGAATATATAAGCACCTGCACCTGAGAATATATAAGCACCTGCACCTGAGAATATATAAGCACCTGAGAATATATAAGCACCTGAGAATATATAAGCACCTGAGAATATATAAGCACCTGCACCTGAGAATATATAAGCACCTGAGAATATATAAGCACCTGAGAATATATAAGCACCTGCACCTGAGAATATATAAGCACCTGCACCTGAGAATATATAAGCACCTGAGAATATATAAGCACCTGAGAATATATAAGCACCTGCACCTGAGAATATATAAGCACCTGCACCTGAGAATATATAAGCACCTGAGAATATATAAGCACCTGCACCTGAGAATATATAGGCACCTGCACCTGAGAATATATAAGCACCTGAGAATATATAGGCACCTGCACCTGAGAATATATAAGCACCTGAGAATATATAAGCACCTGCACCTGAGAATATATAAGCACCTGCACCTGAGAATATATAAGCACCTGAGAATATATAAGCACCTGCACCTGAGAATATATAAGCACCTGAGAATATATAGGCACCTGCACCTGAGAATATATAAGCACCTGCACCTGAGAATATATTGGCACCTGCACCTGAGAATATATAAGCACCTGCACCTGAGAATATATAAGCACTTGCACCTGAGAATATATAAGCACCTGCACCTGAGAATATATAAGCACCTGAGAATATATAAGCACCTGAGAATATATAGGCACCTGCACCTGAGAATATATAAGCACCTGCACCTGAGAATATATAAGCACCTGCATCTGTGAATATATAAGCACGTGCACCTGAGAATATATAAGCACCTGCACCTGAGAATATATAAGCACCTGAGAATATATAAGCACCTGCACCTGAGAATATATAAGCACCTGCACCTGAGAATATATAAAGCACCTGCACCTGAGAATATATAAGCACCTGAGAATATATAAGCACCTGAGAATATATAAGCACCTGAGAATATATAAGCACCTGCATCTGTGAATATATAAGCACGTGCACCTGAGAATATATAAGCACCTGCACCTGAGAATATATAAGCACCTGAGAATATATAAGCACCTGAGAATATATAAGCACCTGCAAATATATAAGCAACTGCACCTGAGAATATATAAACACCTGAGAATATATAAGCACCTGAGAATATATAAGCACCTGCACCTGAGAATATATAAGCACCTGCACCTGAGAATATATAAGCACCTGCACCTGAGAATATATAAGCACCTGCACCTGAGAATATATAAGCACCTGAGAATATATAAGCACCTGAGAATATATAAGCACCTGCATCTGTGAATATATAAGCACGTGCACCTGAGAATATATAAGCACCTGCACCTGAGAATATATAAGCACCTGAGAATATATAAGCACCTGAGAATATATAAGCACCTGCACCTGAGAATATATAAGCACCTGCACCTGAGAATATATAAGCACCTGAGAATATATAAGCACCTGCATCTGTGAATATATAAGCACATGCACCTGAGAATATATAAGCACCTGCACCTGAGAATATATAAGCACCTGAGAATATATAAGCACCTGCACCTGAGAATATATAAGCACCTGCACCTGAGAATATATAAGCACCTGAGAATATATAAGCACCTGCACCTGAGAATATATAAGCACCTGAGAATATATAAGCACCTGAGAATATATAAGCACGTGCACCTGAGAATATATAAGCACCTGCACCTGAGAATATAAAAGCACCTGCACCTGAGAATATATAAGCACCTGCACCTGAGAATATATAAGCACCTGCACCTGAGAATATATAAGCACCTGAGAATATATAAGCACCTGAGAATATATAAGCACCTGAGAATATATAAGCACCTGCACCTGAGAATATATAAGCACCTGCATCTGTGAATATATAAGCACGTGCACCAGAGAATATATAAGCACCTGCACCTGAGAATATATAAGCACCTGAGAATATATAAGCACCTGAGAATATATAAGCACCTGAGAATATATAAGCACCTGCACCTGAGAATATATAAGCACCTGAGAATATAAAAGCACCTGCACCTGAGAATATATAAGCACCTGCACCTGAGAATATATAAGCACCTGCACCTGAGAATATATAAGCACCTGAGAATATATAAGCACCTGAGAATATATAAGCACCTGCACCTGAGAATATATAAGCACCTGAGAATATATAAGCACCTGAGAATATATAAGCACCTGCATCTGTGAATATATAAGCACGTGCACCTGAGAATATTTAAGCACCTGAGAATATATAAGAACCTGAGAATATATAAGCACCTGCATCTGTGAATATATAAGCACGTGCACCTGAGGATATATAAGCACCTGAGAATATATAAGCACCTGAGAATATATAAGCATGTGCACCTGAGAATATATAAGCACCTGCACCTGAGAATATATAAGCACCTGAGAATATATAAGCACCTGAGAATATATAAGCACGTGCACCTGAGAATATATAAGCACCTGCGAATATATAAGTACCTGAGAATATATAAGCACCTGCATCTGAGAATATATAAGCACCTGCACCTGAGAATATATAAGCACCTGAGAATATATAAGCACCTGAGAATATATAAGCACCTGCACCTGAGAATATATAAGCACCTGAGAATATATAAGCACCTGCACCTGAGAATATATAAGCACCTGAGAATATATAAGCACCTGAGAATATATAAGCACCTGCACCTGAGAATATATAAGCACCTGAGAATATATAAGCACCTGCACCTGAGAATATATAAGCACCTGCACCTGAGAATATATAAGCACCTGCACCTGAGAATATATAAAGCACCTGCACCTGAGAATATATAAGCACGTGCACCTGAGAATATATAAGCACCTGCACCTGAGAATATATAAGCACCTGAGAATATATAAGCACCTGAGAATATATAAGCACCTGAGAATATATAAGCACCTGCACCTGAGAATATATAAGCACCTGCACCTGAGAATATATAAGCACCTGCACCTGAGAATATATAAGCACCTGAGAATATATAAGCACCTGAGAATATATAAAGCACCTGCACCTGAGAATATATAAAGCACCTGCACCTGAGAATATATAAGCACCTGCACCTGAGAATATATAAGCACCTGCACCTGAGAATATATAAGCACCTGTACATGAGAATATATAAGCACCTGCACCTGACAATATTTAAGCACATGAGAATATATAAGCACCTGAGAATATATAAGCACGTGCACCTGAGAATATATAAGCACCTGCACCTAAGAATATATAAGCACCTGCACATGAGAATATATAAGCACCTGCACATGAGAATATATAAGCACCGGAGAATATATAAGCACCTGAGAATATATAAGCACGTGCACCGGAGAATATATAAGCACCTGAGAATATATAAGCACCTGCACCTGAGAATATATAAGCACCTGCATCTGAGAATATATAAGCACCTGCACCTGAGAATATATAAGCACCTGTGAATATATAAGCTCCTGAGAATATATAAGCACCTGCACCTGAGAATATATAAGCACCTGCACCTGAGAATATATAAGCACCTGCATCTGAGAATATATAAGCACCTGCACCTGAGAATATATAAGCACCTGTGAATATATAAGCACCTGTGAATATATAAGCACCTGGGAATATATAAGCACCTGCGAAAATATAAGCACCTGCACCTGAGAATATATAAGCACCTGAGAATATATAAGCACCTGCGAAAATATAAGCACCTGCACCTGAGAATATATAAGCACCTGTGAATATATAAGCACCTGAGAATATATAAGCACCTGCGAAAATATAAGCACCTGCACCTGAGAATATATAAGCACCTGCACCTGAGAATATATAAGCACCTGAGAATATATAAGCACCTGAGAATATATAAGCACCTGCACCTGAGAATATATAAGCACCTGAGAATATATAAGCACCTGCACCTGAGAATATATAAGCACCTGCACCTGAGAATATATAAGCACCTGCACCAGAGAATATATAAGCACCTGCACCAGAGAATATATAAGCACCTGAGAATATATAAGCACCTGCACCTGAGAATATATAAGCACTTGCACCTGAGAATATATAAGCACCTGCACCTGAGAATATATAAGCACCTGAGAATATATAAGCACCTGCACCTGAGAATATATAAGCACCTGCATCTGAGAATATATAAGCACATGAGAATATATAAGCACCTGAGAATATATAAGCACCTGCATCTGAGAATATATAAGCACCTGAGAATATATAAGCACCTGAGAATATATAAGCACCTGCACCTGAGAATATATAAGCACGTGCACCTGAGAATATATAAAGCACCTGCACCTGAGAATATATAAGCACCTGAGAATATTTAAGTATAAGCACCTGAGAATAAATAAGCACCTGCACCTGAGAATATATAAGCACGTGCACCTGAGAATATATAAGCAACTGCACCTGAGAATATATAAGCACCTGAGAATAAATAAGCACCTGCATCTGAGAATATATAGACACCTGAGAATATATAAAGCACCTGCACCTGAGAATATATAAGCACCTGCACCTGAGAATATATAAGCACCTGAGAATATTTAAGTATAAGCACCTGAGAATAAATAAGCACCTGCACCTGAGAATATATAAGCACGTGCACCTGAGAATATATAAGCACCTGCACCTGAGAATATATAAGCACCTGAGAATAAATAAGCACCTGCACCTGAGAATATATAGGCACCTGCACCTGAGAATATATAAGCACCTGAGAATATATAGGCACCTGCACCTGAGAATATATAAGCACCTGAGAATAAATAAGCACCTGCATTTGAGAATATATAGGCACCTGAGAATATATAAAGCACCTGCACCTGAGAATATATAAGCACCTGCACCAGAGAATATATAAGCACCTGAGAATATATAAGCACCTGAGAATATATAAGCACGTGCACCTGAGAATATATAAGCACCTGCACCTGAGAATATATAAGCACCTGCACCTGAGAATATATAAGCACCTGCACCTGAGAATATATAAGCACCTGAGAATATATAAGCACCTGCACCTGAGAATATATAGGCACCTGCACCTGAGAATATATAGGCACCTGCACCTGAGAATATATAAGCACCTGCACCTGAGAATATATAAGCACCTGCACCTGAGAATATATAAGCACCTGCACCAGAGAATATATAAGCACCTGCACCTGAGAATATATAAGCACCTGCACCTGAGAATATATAAGCACCTGCACCTGAGAATATATAAAGCACCTGCACCTGAGAATATATAAGCACCTGCACCAGAGAATATATAAGCACCTGCACCAGAGAATATATAAGCACCTGCATCTGAGAATATATAAGCACCTGCACCTGAGAATATATAAAGCACCTGCACCTGAGAATATATAAGCACCTGCACCAGAGAATATATAAGCACCTGCACCTGAGAATATATAAAGCACCTGCACCTGAGAATATATAAAGCACCTGCACCTGAGAATATATAAGCACCTGCACCTGAGAATATATAAAGCACTTGCACCTGAGAATATATAAGCACCTGCACCAGAGAATATATAAGCACCTGCACCTGAGAATATATAAGCACCTGCACCTGAGAATATATAAGCACCTGCACCTGAGAATATATAAAGCACCTGCACCTGAGAATATATAAGCACCTGCACCAGAGAATATATAAGCACCTGCACCAGAGAATATATAAGCACCTGCATCTGAGAATATATAAGCACCTGCACCTGAGAATATATAAAGCACCTGCACCTGAGAATATATAAGCACCTGCACCTGAGAATATATAAGCACCTGCACCTGAGAATATATAAGCACCTGCACCTGAGAATATATAAGCACCTGAGAATATATAAGCACCTGAGAATATATAAGCACCTGCACCTGAGAATATATAAGCACCTGAGAATATATAAGCACGTGCACCTGAGAATATATAAGCACCTGCACCTGAGAATATATAAGCACCTGCACCTGAGAATATATAAGCACCTGAGAATATATAAGCACCTGAGAATATATAAGCACCTGCACCTGAGAATATATAAGCACCTGAGAATATATAAGCACGTGCACCTGAGAATATATAAGCACCTGCACCTGAGAATATATAAAGCACCTGCACCTGAGAATATATAAGCACCTGCACCAGAGAATATATAAGCACCTGCACCAGAGAATATATAAGCACCTGCACCAGAGAATATATAAGCACCTGCACCAGAGAATATATAAGCACCTGAGAATATATAAGCACCTGCACCTGAGAATATATAAGCACCTGAGAATATATAAGCACCTGAGAATATATAAAGCACCTGCACCTGAGAATATATAAAGCACCTGCACCTGAGAATATATAAGCACCTGCACCTGAGAATATAAAAGCACCTGCACCTGAGAGATATATAAAGCACCTGCACCTGAGAATATATACAGCCCCTGCACCAGAGAATATATAAGCACCTGCACCAGGAGAGATATATAAGCACCTGCACCAGAGGAAATATATAAGCACCTGCACCGGAGAATATATAAGCACCCTGCACCAGAGAATATATAAGCACCTGCACCTGAGGAATATATAAGCACCTGTCACCAGAGAATTATAAAGCACCTGAGAATATAAAGCACCTGCACCTGGAGAATATATAAGCCACCTCACCTGGAGAATATATAAGCACCCTGAGAATAATAAGCACCTGCACCTGAGAATATCATAAGCCCCTGAGATATATAGCACCAGAGAATATATAAGCACCTGCACCCTGAGAATATATAAGCACCCTGCACCCTGGAGAATATAAATAGCACCTGCACCTGAGAATATTAAGCACCTGCACCTGAGAATATATAAAGCACCTTCACCTGAGAATATATAAGCAACTGAGAATATATAAGCACCTGAGAATATATAAGCACCTGAGAATATATAAAGCACCTGCACCTGAGAATATATAAGCACCTGCACCAGAGAATATATAAGCACCTGCACCTGAGAATATATAAGCACCTGCACCAGAGAATATATAAGCACCTGCACCTGAGAATATATAAGCACCTGCACCTGAGAATATATAAGCACCTGCATCTGAAAATATATAAGCACCTGCACCTGAGAATATATAAGCACCTGCACCTGAGAATATATAAAGCACCTGCACCTGAGAATATATAAGCACCTGCACCAGAGAATATATAAGCACCTGCACCTGAGAATATATAAGCACCTGCACCAGAGAATATATAAGCACCTGCACCTGAGAATATATAAGCACCTGCACCTGAGAATATATAAGCACCTGCACCAGAGAATATATAAGCACCTGCACCTGAGAATATATAAGCACCTGCACCTGAGAATATATAAGCACCTGCACCTGAGAATATATAAGCACCTGGAGAATATATAAGCACCTGAGAATATATAAGCACCTGCACCTGAGAATAGTATAAGCACCTGCATCTGAGAATATATAAGCACTGCAGTTTGGAGAATATATAAGCACCTGAGACTATATAGAGCACCTGCACCTGAGAATATATAAGCACGTGACCTGAGAATATATAAGCACCTGCTCCTGAGAATATATTAACACTGCACCTGAAATATATAAGCAAATGCATCCTGAGAATATATAAGGCGATCCTGCACCTGAGAGAGTATATAGAGCAGCCTGAGAATATATAAGCACCGTGCACCTGAGAATATATAAGCACGTGGCACCTGAGAAGAATAAAGGCACCTGCACCTGAGAATTATAAAGCACGTGCACCTGAGAATATAGAAGCAAATGCACCTGGAGAATATATAAGAGCACCTGCACCTGGAGATATATAAGCACCTGAGGAATACATAAGCACCTGAGAATATATAAGCACCTGCACCGTGAGAAGATAGAAGCACGTGCACCTGAGAATATATAAAGCACCTGCACCTGAGAATATATAAGCACCTGCACCTGAGAATATATAAGCACCTGAGAATATATAAGCACCTGAGAATATATAAGCACCTGCACCTGAGAATATATAAGCACCTGCACCTGAGAATATATAAGCACCTGCACCTGAGAATATATAAGAACGTGCACCTGAGAATATATAAGCACCTGCACCTGAGAATATATAAGCACGTGCACCTGAGAATATATAAGCACCTGCACCTGAGAATATATAAGCACCTGCACCTGAGAATATATAAGCACCTGCACCTGAGAATATATAAGCACTTGCACCTGAGAATATATAAGCACCTGCACCTGAGAATATATAAGCACCTGAGAATATATAAGCACCTGCACCTGAGAATATATAAGCACCTGCACCTGAGAATATATAAGCACCTGAGAATATATAAGCACCTGCACCTGAGAATATATAAGCACTTGCACCTGAGAATATATAAGCACTTGCACCTGAGAATATATAAGCACCTGCACCTGAGAATATATAAGCACTTGCACCTGAGAATATATAAGCACCTGCACCTGAGAATATATAAGCACCTGAGAATATATAAGCACCTGCACCTGAGAATATATAAGCACCTGCACCTGAGAATATATAAGCACCTGCACCTGAGAATATATAAGCACCTGAGAATATATAAGCACGTGCACCTGAGAATATATAAGCACTTGCACCTGAGAATATATAAGCACCTGTACATGAGAATATATAAGCACCTGCACCTGAGAATATATAAGCACCTGCACCTGAGAATATATAAGCACCTGAGAATATATAAGCACCTGAGAATATATAAGCACCTGCACCTGAGAATATATAAGCACCTGAGAATATATAAGCACCTGCACCTGAGAATATATAAGCACCTGAGAATATATAAGCACCTGCACCTGAGAATATATAAGCACCTGCACCTGAGAATATATAAAGCACCTGCACCTGAGAATATATAAGCACCTGAGAATATATAAGCACCTGAGAATATATAAGCACCTGAGAATATATAAGCACCTGCACCTGAGAATATATAAGCACCTGCACCTGAGAATATATAAGCACCTGCAACTGAGAATATATAAGCACCTGAGAATATATAAGCACGTGCACCTGAGAATATATAAGCACTTGCACCTGAGAATATATAAGCACCTGCATTTGAGAATATATAGGCACCTGAGAATATATAAAGCACCTGCACCTGAGAATATATAAGCACCTGCACCAGAGAATATATAAGCACCTGAGAATATATAAGCACCTGAGAATATATAAGCACGTGCACCTGAGAATATATAAGCACCTGCACCTGAGAATATATAAGCACCTGCACCTGAGAATATATAAGCACCTGCACCTGAGAATATATAAGCACCTGAGAATATATAAGCACCTGCACCTGAGAATATATAGGCACCTGCACCTGAGAATATATAGGCACCTGCACCTGAGAATATATAAGCACCTGCACCTGAGAATATATAAGCACCTGCACCTGAGAATATATAAGCACCTGCACCTGAGAATATATAAGCACCTGCACCAGAGAATATATAAGCACCTGCACCTGAGAATATATAAGCACCTGCACCTGAGAATATATAAGCACCTGCACCTGAGAATATATAAAGCACCTGCACCTGAGAATATATAAGCACCTGCACCAGAGAATATATAAGCACCTGCACCAGAGAATATATAAGCACCTGCATCTGAGAATATATAAGCACCTGCACCTGAGAATATATAAAGCACCTGCACCTGAGAATATATAAGCACCTGCACCAGAGAATATATAAGCACCTGCACCTGAGAATATATAAAGCACCTGCACCTGAGAATATATAAGCACCTGCACCTGAGAATATATAAAGCACCTGCACCTGAGAATATATAAGCACCTGCACCAGAAAATATATAAGCACCTGCACCTGAGAATATATAAGCACCTGCACCTGAGAATATATAAAGCACCTGCACCTGAGAATATATAAGCACCTGCACCAGAGAATATATAAGCACCTGCATCTGAGAATATATAAGCACCTGCACCTGAGAATATATAAAGCACCTGCACCTGAGAATATATAAGCACCTGCACCTGAGAATATATAAGCACCTGCACCTGAGAATATATAAGCACCTGAGAATATATAAGCACCTGAGAATATATAAGCACCTGCACCTGAGAATATATAAGCACCTGAGAATATATAAGCACGTGCACCTGAGAATATATAAGCACCTGCACCTGAGAATATATAAGCACCTGCACCTGAGAATATATAAGCACCTGAGAATATATAAGCACCTGAGAATATATAAGCACCTGCACCTGAGAATATATAAGCACCTGAGAATATATAAGCACGTGCACCTGAGAATATATAAGCACCTGCACCTGAGAATATATAAAGCACCTGCACCTGAGAATATATAAGCACCTGCACCAGAGAATATATAAGCACCTGCACCAGAGAATATATAAGCACCTGCACCAGAGAATATATAAGCACCTGCACCAGAGAATATATAAGCACCTGAGAATATATAAGCACCTGCACCTGAGAATATATAAGCACCTGAGAATATATAAGCACCTGAGAATATATAAGCACCTGAGAATATATAAAGCACCTGCACCTGAGAATATATAAAGCACCTGCACCTGAGAATATATAAGCACCTGCACCTGAGAATATATAAAGCACCTGCACCTGAGAATATATAAAGCACCTGCACCTGAGAATATATAAGCACCTGCACCAGAGAATATATAAGCACCTGCACCAGAGAATATATAAGCACCTGCACCAGAGAATATATAAGCACCTGCACCTGAGAATATATAAGCACCTGCACCAGAGAATATATAAGCACCTGCACCTGAGAATATATAAGCACCTGCACCAGAGAATATATAAGCACCTGAGAATATATAAGCACCTGCACCTGAGAATATATAAGCACCTGCACCTGAGAATATATAAGCACCTGCACCTGAGAATATATAAGCACCTGAGAATATATAAGCACCAGAGAATATATAAGCACCTGCACCTGAGAATATATAAAGCACCTGCACCTGAGAATATATAAAGCACCTGCACCTGAGAATATATAAGCACCTGCACCTGAGAATATATAAAGCACCTGCACCTGAGAATATATAAGCACCTGAGAATATATAAGCACCTGAGAATATATAAGCACCTGAGAATATATAAAGCACCTGCACCTGAGAATATATAAGCACCTGCACCAGAGAATATATAAGCACCTGCACCTGAGAATATATAAGCACCTGCACCAGAGAATATATAAGCACCTGCACCTGAGAATATATAAGCACCTGCACCTGAAAATATATAAGCACCTGCATCTGAGAATATATAAGCACCTGCACCTGAGAATATATAAGCACCTGCACCTGAGAATATATAAAGCACCTGCACCTGAGAATATATAAGCACCTGCACCAGAGAATATATAAGCACCTGCACCTGAGAATATATAAGCACCTGCACCAGAGAATATATAAGCACCTGCACCTGAGAATATATAAGCACCTGCACCAGAGAATATATAAGCACCTGCACCTGAGAATATATAAGCACCTGCACCTGAGAATATATAAGCACCTGCACCAGAGAATATATAAGCACCTGCACCTGAGAATATATAAGCACCTGCACCTGAGAATATATAAGCACCTGCACCTGAGAATATATAAGCACCTGAGAATATATAAGCACCTGAGAATATATAAGCACCTGCACCTGAGAATATATAAGCACCTGCATCTGAGAATATATAAGCACCTGCATTTGAGAATATATAAGCACCTGAGACTATATAAGCACCTGCACCTGAGAATATATAAGCACGTGACCTGAGAATATATAAAGCACCTGCACCTGAGAATATATAAGCACGTGCACCTGAGAATATATAAGCAAATGCACCTGAGAATATATAAAGCACCTGCACCTGAGAATATATAAGCACCTGAGAATATATAAGCACCTGCACCTGAGAATATATAAGCACGTGCACCTGAGAATATATAAAGCACCTGCACCTGAGAATATATAAGCACGTGCACCTGAGAATATATAAGCAAATGCACCTGAGAATATATAAAGCACCTGCACCTGAGAATATATAAGCACCTGAGAATATATAAGCACCTGAGAATATATAAGCACCTGCACCTGAGAATATATAAGCACGTGCACCTGAGAATATATAAAGCACCTGCACCTGAGAATATATAAGCACCTGCACCTGAGAATATATAAGCACCTGAGAATATATAAGCACCTGAGAATATATAAGCACCTGCACCTGAGAATATATAAGCACCTGCACCTGAGAATATATAAGCACGTGCACCTGAGAATATATAAGCACCTGCACCTGAGAATATATAAGCACGTGCACCTGAGAATATATAAGCACCTGCACCTGAGAATATATAAGCACCTGCACCTGAGAATATATAAGCACCTGCACCTGAGAATATATAAGCACCTGCACCTGAGAATATATAAGCACTTGCACCTGAGAATATATAAGCACCTGCACCTGAGAATATATAAGCACCTGAGAATATATAAGCACCTGCACCTGAGAATATATAAGCAACTGCACCTGAGAATATATAAGCACCTGCACCTGAGAATATATAAGCACCTGAGAATATATAAGCACCTGCACCTGAGAATATATAAGCACTTGCACCTGAGAATATATAAGCACTTGCACCTGAGAATATATAAGCACCTGCACCTGAGAATATATAAGCACTTGCACCTGAGAATATATAAGCACCTGCACCTGAGAATATATAAGCACCTGAGAATATATAAGCACCTGCACCTGAGAATATATAAGCACCTGCACCTGAGAATATATAAGCACCTGCACCTGAGAATATATAAGCACCTGAGAATATATAAGCACGTGCACCTGAGAATATATAAGCACTTGCACCTGAGAATATATAAGCACCTGTACATGAGAATATATAAGCACCTGCACCTGAGAATATATAAGCACCTGCACCTGAGAATATATAAGCACCTGAGAATATATAAGCACCTGAGAATATATAAGCACCTGCACCTGAGAATATATAAGCACCTGAGAATATATAAGCACCTGCACCTGAGAATATATAAGCACCTGAGAATATATAAGCACCTGCACCTGAGAATATATAAGCACCTGCACCTGAGAATATATAAAGCACCTGCACCTGAGAATATATAAGCACCTGAGAATATATAAGCACCTGAGAATATATAAGCACCTGCACCTGAGAATATATAAGCACCTGCACCTGAGAATATATAAGCACCTGCACCTGAGAATATATAAGCACCTGAGAATATATAAGCACGTGCACCTGAGAATATATAAGCACTTGCACCTGAGAATATATAAGCACCTGCACCTGAGAATATATAAGCACCTGCACCTGAGAATATATAAGCACGTGCACCTGAGAATATATAAGCACCTGCACCTGAGAATATATAAGCACCTGAGAATATATAAGCACCTGAGAATATATATAAGCACCTGCACCTGAGAATATATAAGCACCTGCACCTGAGAATATATAAGCACCTGCACCTGAGAATATATAAGCACCTGCACCAGAGAATATATAAGCACCTGCACCTGAGAATATATAAGCACCTGCACCTGAGAATATATAAGCACCTGCACCTGAGAATATATAAGCACCTGCACCTGAGAATATATAAGCACCTGCAACTGAGAATATATAAGCACGTGCACCTGAGAATATATAAAGCACCTGCACCTGAGAATATATAAGCACGTGCACCTGAGAATATATAAGCAAATGCACCTGAGAATATATAAAGCACCTGCACCTGAGAATATATAAGCACCTGAGAATATATAAGCACCTGCACCTGAGAATAATATAAGCACCTTGCACCTAGAATATATAAGCGACCTCTGCACCTGAGAGATATATAGCACCCACTGAGAATATATAGAGCACCTGGCAACTGAGAATTATATAAGGCACCCTGCCACCTGTGAATTATATAAGCACTCTGCACCTAGAATAGCCACCTGGCACCTGAGAATATATAAGCACCCTTGCACCTGAGAAATATATAAGCACTTGCCTGAGAATATATAAAGCACTCTGCCCAGAGAAGATAATAAGCACCTTGCACCTGAGAATATAGAAAGCACCTGCACCTGAGAATATATAAGCACTCCTGAGAATATATAAAGCACCGCACCTGAGAATATATAAGCCACCTGCACCTGAGATATTATAGCACCTGCACCTGAGAATATATTAAGCACCTGCACACCAGAGAATATATAAGCACCGTGCACACTGAAGAATATATAAGCACCTTGCACCTGAGAATATATAAGCAACTGCACCATGAGAATATATAAGCACCTGCACCTGAGAATATATAAGCACCTGCACCATGAGAATTTATCAAGCACCTGAGAAATATATAAGCAACTGCCCTGAGAATATATTAGCACCTGCACCTGATAATATATAAGCACGTGCACCTGAGAATATATAAGCACCTGCACCTGAGAATATATAAGCACCTGAGAATATATAAGCACCTGAGAATATATAAGCACCTGCACCTGAGAATATATAAGCACCTGCACCTGAGAATATATAAGCACCTGCACCAGAGAATATATAAGCACCTGCACCTGAGAATATATAAGCACCTGAGAATATATAAGCACTTGCACCTGAGAATATATAAGCAAATGCACCTGAGAATATATAAAGCACCTGCACCTGAGAATATATAAGCACCTGAGAAAATATAAGCACCTGCACCTGAGAATATATAAGCACGTGCACCTGAGAATATATAAAGCACCTGTACCTGAGAATATATAAGCACGTGCACCTGAGAATATATAAGCAAATGCACCTGAGAATATATAAAGCACCTGCACCTGAGAATATATAAGCACCTGAGAATATATAAGCACCTGAGAATATATAAGCACCTGCACCTGAGAATATATAAGCACGTGCACCTGAGAATATATAAGCACCTGCACCTGAGAATATATAAGCATGTGCACCTGAGAATATATAAGCACCTGAGAATATATAAGCACCTGAGAATATATAAGCACCTGAGAATATATAAGCACCTGCACCTGAGAATATATAAGCACCTGCACCTGAGAATATATAAGCACCTGAGAATATATAAGCACCTGAGAATATATAAGCACCTGAGAATATATAAGCACCTGCATCTGTGAATATATAAGCACCTGAGAATATATAAGCACCTGCACCTGAGAATATATAAGCATCTGAGAATATATAAGCACCTGAGAATATATAAGCACGTGCATCTGTGAATATATAAGCACCTGAGAATATATAGGCACCTGCACCTGAGAATATATAAGCACCTGAGAATATATAAGCACCTGCACCTGAGAATATATAAGCACCTGAGAATATATAAGCACCTGCACCTGAGAATATATAAGCACCTGAGAATATATAAGCACCTGAGAATATATAAGCACCTGCATCTGTGAATATATAAGCACCTGAGAATATATAAGCACCTGCACCTGAGAATATATAAGCACCTGAGAATATATAAGCACCTGAGAATAATATTAAGCACGTGCACACCTGAGAATATACTAGCACCTGCACCTGAGAATATATAAGCACGTGCACCCTGAGAATATATAAGCACCTGCACCTGCGCAATATACTAAGCACCTGCACCTGAGAATATATAAGCACCTGAGAATATAATAAGCACCTGAGAATATATAAAGCACCTGCACCTGAGAATATATAAGCACCTGAGAAGATATATATGCACCTGCACCTGAGAATATATAAGCACCTGCACCTGTGCCTGAGAATATATAAGCACCTGCAACCTGAGAATATATAAGGCACGTGCACCTGATAATATATAAGCACCTGCACCTGAGAATATATAAGCACCTGCACCTGAGAATATATAAGCACGTGCACCCTGAGAATTATATAAGCACCTGCACCTGAGAATATATAAGCACATGCACCTGAGACATATATAAGCACCTGAGAATATATAAGCATGAGAATATATAAGCACCTGAAGAATATATAAGCACCTGAGAATATATTAAAGCACCTGCACCTGTGAATATATAAGCACTGACACCTGAGAATATGTAAGCACCTGCACCTGAGATATATATGCACCTGCACCTGAGATATATATAAGCACCTGCCAATGAGAATATATAAGCACTGAGAATTATAGGCACCTGAGAATATATAAGCACCTGCACTGCGATATATAAAGCACCTGAGAATATTTAAGAGCACCTGCACCTGAGAATATATTAATGCACGGCACCTGAGATATATAAGCTCCTGCACCTGAGAATATATAAGCCCCTGAGAATATATAAAAGCACCTGCACATGAGAATATATAAAGCACCTGCACCTGAGAATATATAAGCACCTGCACCTGAGAATATATAAGCACCTGAGAATATATAAGCACCTGCACCTGAGAATATATAAGCACCTGCACCTGAGAATATATAAAGCACCTGCACCTGAGAATATATAAGCACCTGCACCTGAGAATATATAAGCACGTGCACCTGAGAATATATAAAGCACCTGTACCTGAGAATATATAAGCACGTGCACCTGAGAATATATAAGCAAATGCACCTGAGAATATATAAAGCACCTGCACCTGAGAATATATAAGCACCTGAGAATATATAAGCACCTGAGAATATATAAGCACCTGCACCTGAGAATATATAAGCACGTGCACCTGAGAATATATAAAGCACCTGCACCTGAGAATATATAAGCACCTGCACCTGAGAATATATAAGCATGTGCACCTGAGAATATATAAGCACCTGAGAATATATAAGCACCTGAGAATATATAAGCACCTGAGAATATATAAGCACCTGCACCTGAGAATATATAAGCACCTGAGAATATATAAGCACCTGAGAATATATAAGCACCTGCATCTGTGAATATATAAGCACCTGAGAATATATAAGCACCTGCACCTGAGAATATATAAGCACCTGAGAATATATAAGCACGTGCATCTGTGAATATATAAGCACCTGAGAATATATAGGCACCTGCACCTGAGAATATATAAGCACCTGAGAATATATAAGCACCTGCACCTGAGAATATATAAGCACCTGAGAATATATAAGCACCTGAGAATATATAAGCACCTGCACCTGAGAATATATAAGCACCTGAGAATATATAAGCACCTGAGAATATATAAGCACCTGCATCTGTGAATATATAAGCACCTGAGAATATATAAGCACCTGCACCTGAGAATATATAAGCACCTGAGAATATATAAGCACCTGCACCTGAGAATATATAAGCACGTGCACCTGAGAATATATAAGCACCTGCACCTGAGAATATATAAGCACCTGCACCTGAGAATATATAAGCACCTGCACCTGAGAATATATAAGCACCTGAGAATATATAAGCACCTGAGAATATATAAGCACCTGCACCTGAGAATATATAAGCACCTGAGAATATATAAGCACCTGCACCTGAGAATATATAAGCACCTGCACCTGAGAATATATAAGCACGTGCACCTGAGAATATATAAGCACCTGCACCTGAGAATATATAAGCCCCTGCACCTGAGAATATATAAGCACGTGCACCTGAGAATATATAAGCACCTGCACCTGAGAATATATAAGCACCTGCACCTGAGAATATATAAGCACCTGAGAATATATAAGCACCTGAGAATATATAAGCACCTGAGAATATATAAGCACCTGCACCTGAGAATATATAAGCACCTGCACCTGAGAATATATAAGCACCTGCACCTGAGAATATATAAGCACCTGCACCTGAGAATATATAAGCACCTGAGAATATATAAGCACCTGAGAATATATAAGCACCTGAGAATATATAAGTACCTGCACCTGAGAATATATAAAGCACCTGAGAATATATAAGCACCTGCACCTGAGAATATATAAAGCACCTGCACCTGAGAATATATAAGCACCTGCACCTGAGAATATATAAGCACCTGAGAATATATAAGCACCTGCACCTGAGAATATATAAAGCACCTGCACCTGAGAATATATAAGCACCTGCACCTGAGAATATATAAGCACGTGCACCTGAGAATATATAAAGCACCTGCACCTGAGAATATATAAGCACCTGCACCTGAGAATATATAAGCACCTGAGAATATATAAGCACCTGCACCTGAGAATATATAAGCACCTGAGAATATATAAGCACCTGCACCTGAGAATATATAAGCACCTGCACCTGAGAATATATAAGCACCTGAGAATATATAAGCACCTGCACCTGAGAATATATAAGCACCTGAGAATATATAAGCATCTGAGAATATATAAGCACCTGAGAATATATAAGCACCTGAGAATATATAAGCACCTGCACCTGAGAATATATAAGCACCTGAGAATATATAAGCACCTGCACCTGAGAATATATAAAGCACCTGCACCTGAGAATATATAAGCACCTGCACCTGAGAATATATAAGCACCTGAGAATATATAAGCACCTGCACCTGAGAATATATAAGCACCTGAGAATATATAAGCATCTGAGAATATATAAGCACCTGAGAATATATAAGCACCTGAGAATATATAAGCACCTGCACCTGAGAATATATAAGCACCTGAGAATATATAAGCACCTGCACCTGAGAATATATAAGCACCTGAGAATATATAAGCATCTGAGAATATATAAGCACCTGAGAATATATAAGCACCTGCACCTGAGAATATATAAGCACCTGAGAATATATAAGCACGTGCATCTGTGAATATATAAGCACCTGCACCTGAGAATATATAAGCACCTGCATCTGAGAATATATAAGCACGTGCACCTGAAATTGCTATAAACAAACTATAGTTGCATTATTTGGCAGCTGTAAACCATCATTTTTAGGAATCAATACACAAAAAAATCCCTTTAGCATTTGTCATGGAAAAACAGACAGCCTCCGCGATAAACACATTGGGCTTGATTACAAATGGCGCGCTAAGGAAAGCGCGGGACACGATAAGCAATATCGCAACCGTGCTAACTAGCGCATATACTACAAGTAAAAGTTACACAAGAAAGGTATAAACTCTTTTACACTAAATAAATACCAGCAAACATCAAAAGAGAAAAGCACTCTGAAGGCAATTCAAGAGACGATAAGCAGAAGTAAAAAAAACTGATGTTGCGCTAAAAAGCTAGGTATAATAGGTACAGAAACATTAATTCACACAAATTACCTCCTAAGAGTAATAATAGAATCCCATGTGGGTAAAAATATTTACATAAATGAGGGTAACAGTAACTATATATACACAAGATAAAGTTTATTATATTGCACCCAATAAAATTAATTAATACTAGGTAACCACCGGTGGTACACTCTCTAAAAAATATTATTCATCATAAAAATAATTTGTTTAAAAAGAAATGTCCAGTATGAAATTTATCGTGGAAATCCAGATGATATCAAGAAGCAAGATCAAAAAGGCGTAATAGTTCACAATGTACCTAAATATATAGGCTTGTGTGGCTACAGGCAGTTTCAATGGAAGTGAGCAATCGGCTTTAGAAACAATACATATGAGGATGCAAACAGTGGAAGTTCGGACTAACACACCACTACGTTACCAGGGTCAGATCAGGAGTACAGTCCCATTCCTTTCAGCTACGACCAACTCCCGTAAATCGCCTCTTATCGGTCTGTAAACAACCTTCTGGGCCGGGTCAAGGATCTACCCTTTAGGTGTCCGGTCGTCCTACTACAGGTCTCCTGCAGTATCCGACCACTTTACTTGGCGTGTGGCGGTTATCCTTCCTTTCGTTTGGAGTGATCACGTGATAGGTTTGAATTAATCGGATTCAGGTTCTCACGCTGTCACCCGCAGATTTGAATTTTTAACACAGAGCGCTCTGTTTTGAAGAAAGTCTTTTAAGATTAAGACTATAAATGGTCATCTACGCGTTTCAGCCTCTAACACAGGCCTTTATCAAGATCAAAAGCAGAAACTACGCTAGAAGCACAATTTGAAACCTATCGTAAAGTATAGGGGCTAAAAAAATCGCAACATAAATTAAATCATAGCATAATAAAATTTGATCATGAGCAGAAGGAATAAAATCAAAAGGCTTACCGAAGGAATATGCAACGTACTGTGCCCGGTGCTCTCTGGCAGACTAACACTCTCAGTGGTTAGCACACTGGTGGATCTATGGTACCGCTGCGTCTGAACAAAGGCAGGTGAGTCTCTGTGTGGCCCTGGTAGGGGTAAATGGACTTCTTATGAAGAGTTGTATTACAGGGCTGCAGTGTGTGTAAAATCCGTTAGCCCTTCCAAAGTCGGAATAAAAAGAAGGACAACTTCCGTGGAGTAAAAACAATCTTTAATCCATAAACGTACCGCTACGCGTTTCTCGACTGTTAGCTGGTCGTTTCATCAGGCATAAAAAAATGGATACAATTGATACAAATTGGTAACCTTAAATACAGGTGTGTTTAAAAAACAGAAGTTGTCATAATACCTAAAAAAGACCAACGGTGGCTTAGTTTGCACTGAGAGGCTTATTGGCACTGAATATGATATTCACCTGTGAACTAACCCATTGATCAAATACAATTGTATATCTCTAAAGGAGTGATGGTAGAACATTAACAAACATAACACACTATTGAGAAATTGATCGTATATATATTTGAGTTTGTATTCTGATTAATAAACCCAAAAGATGTGTGTTTGTTTGGAAAAAAACAGAGAAATTATAGAGTAATAATACAACTGATGTATAGTGTCAAATATATGTAAATTAAAAAAATTAAAAACTAAGACCCCACGGCTCCAGGAAAAATACACAGTGAAAAGTAACATTATGGGACTTTGAAGGATCTATTTTATTAAAATAGAAATGATTTATGGCTTGTTTGTTTAAATGTAAACTCGTTGTTAAAATTGCTGAAAAAAGACTTTTTGGAGTTTCTAATTTGGAATTTAGTTACAGTCCCACATAAATTTCTTAAAAAGTCGCATTGTCAGATGTAATATATTAATTCTAGATTATAGTCAAGAATAAACACATCCCTCATGTTGGCAAAGTGGATGATAGAGGTAAAAATATAATTTTTTTGGAAAGGATTCATATATAATGAATTTAATTCATTTTATGTTTGTCATCAGGATTATTTATTTGTAATATTATCTCATCAATTTGCTAAAATGTCCTTAACGTGCTACATAAATTTAACATAGTAAATAAAGAAAATACGAATATTAAATTTGAAAATACTGCATGAACTTTTTCGGTTTTGATTGTATCCATGTGTATATGATAGCATGCATGTAAGTCCAAAGTGACATGTAACGAGTATATAATCCTAGTGTAAATACTGCTTTGGGATTCTAACTGATAATATAAACTCAGTGAATAATGGAAGAGAATGGGTGTATATGCAATTCGTTTGTTGTACTTGTGTATCGCCGGAAAAAATTCCCCCACTAATGTGTGTATTATAGAGGTGATAACGAGTGTTACCATGTGATTGCGGTTCAAATGAACTATTAAAGATCGTTATTATTTAAAACATATACGCGATTGTGGTTCAGATGAACTATTAAAAATTGTTATTATTTAAAACATATACGTACAAATTAAAATGCATGGTATATGATGTATTGGTTGGAAAACAAGCGTTGAAAATATGGTATGAGAACGTAAAATAAATATATCTTAAACTAATGAAAAAAAAAAAATGTGTGTGTGCAGAAATAATATTGAATGAAAATAAATATCCGATCTAGGTCTGCACTTTAGAAAAAAACCTAAACAAAGGTTATGTATGTATTGTGAGCGGTTATCAAAACCGAGTCTGTGTGTCTGAAAAATAATGTCTTGAAAGGAAGTGGTGGAATGAAAATACGAACATGATGTGTGTATTGTAGGGACGTGTAGACTGGGGTGTCAGACTTATTCCGACTTTGGAAGGGCTAACGGATTTTACACACACTGCAGCCCTGTAATACAACTCTTCATAAGAAGTCCATTTACCCCTACCAGGGCCACACAGAGACTCACCTGCCTTTGTTCAGACGCAGCGGTACCATAGATCCACCAGTGTGCTAACCACTGAGAGTGTTAGTCTGCCAGAGAGCACCGGGCACAGTACGGTGCATATTCCTTCGGTAAGCCTTTTGATTTTATTCCTTCTGCTCATGATCAAATTGTATTATGCTATGTGGCGCCCTCTTTTTCACTTCTAATCTCACAGAATCTTCACACCGAGGACCAGAGGAGCTGCCGCTTCAGATTTGTGCTCCGTATCTGAGCCATCCGGTTTTGCCCGTCTACACATGTTCGTTGACGGTTTGTGCACAGACTTGGTTATAATTATTTAGCGCACCCCGCATCTGGTTCCCTTCTGGGTTCCTATTTTTGACTCATAAATTAAATCATATTTAAATCAATTATTACTTTCATAATATGAACGCAAACCCAGCCTCATTAAAATTTAACTGAGCCCAGTTACCCGAGCTAAAATAAATTAGCACCACTTGTAATGTAGCCCAAATTTAGACGAAACAGCTGCACATATTTCTGTGTTACATTTTTATTTTCAACTGCAATGCCTGTTTAATAGCTTTATGATTCTCCATAGTTCCTAAATCCTTAACGATGTTACTTTTAATATAGAACTCTATTTAAACAACATGAAAAAGAAAGAAGCGCACACAAAGTACGATTCAGATTGTGTGTTGCGTGTGTTTTAATCTAATAAACCTTCACTTGAATCGTACTTTGTGTGCGCTTCTTTCTCTTTCTTTTTCATTTTTTCTACTCCCCGAGTCAAATAAAGGATCATCTGACTTGACAGAAGCAGCACCGGAGAAAGCCCGCTTTTTAACAGGAACCGCCTAGAAGCCTGTTTTTAAAACTGAAACATTAAACGAAATAGGATACATAGATACAAGGATATTTGAGCATCTGATATACCAAGTGTGGCAACTGCCAAACCAAACACTGTTTAGTGGATTTAAACAAGGTACTGTGTTCGTTCAGCACGTTTGGCGTTATCCTCATTCCGAGATTACACTTACTCTCTATGTAAACTATTAACCATTTAGTCACGTTAAGAATATATGGTCACTGTTTATATGTGTATGTGGTAATTGCAAGATTATTATTGTCAAATATATCTTCATAAGCTTTACGCCTAACGGTGTCCTTAGAGCAGATAAGACGCTAGAATATATATATTAGTGCTACGATATTCATTTTTCACTATACATATATATATATATTTTTATTGTTTAAGTTTATTCAAACTAAGGATATTAATATAAAGAAGTAATAGTTTTCTCAAGTCAAGCGCAATATCATTTTATCTAGTATTTTGTAAGTTAAAAAATATAATAACTATAAGGTAAATAATCATGTTCCTTGTTATAATTTGCAAACATCACTAGCGATAAAAAGAAAATAAATATTAAATCTTCATGAGACATAATTTTTTCTGGTGCTATTGCTTTCTTATAGTAAATGTGTGCAACATAATCAAAAGATTTAACAGAAACTTGCTTTCTACACAACTGATATATCAAAGTCACAAACCCACCGTGTCGTGTAACATTTCTCATGTAGTGTCATGATGGGGCTCCTAACGGTTATACAAACCCACCATGTCGTGTAACATTTCTTATGTAGTGTCATGATGGTGCTCCTAACGGTAATACAAACATTTCTTATGTAGTGTCATGATGGGGCTCCTAACAGTTATACAAACCCACCGTGTCGTGTAACATTTCTCATGTAGTGTCATGATGGGGCTCCTAACGGTTATACAAACCCACCGTGTCGTGTAACATTTCTTATGTAGTGTCATGATGGGGCTCCTAACGGTAATACAAACCCCCCGTGTTGTGTAACATTTCTCATGTAGTGTCATGATGGGGCTCCTAACGGTTATACAAACCCACCGTGTCGTGTAACATTTCTCATGTAGTGTCATGATGGGGCTCCTAACGGTAATACAAACCCCCCGTGTTGTGTAACATTTCTCATGTAGTGTCATGATGGGGCTCCTAACGGTTATACAAACCCACTGTGTCGTGTAACATTTCTCATGTAGTGTCATGATGGGGCTCCTAACGGTTATACAAACCCACCGTGTCGTGTAACATTTCTTATGTAGTGTCATGATGGGGCTCCTAACGGTTATACAAACCCACCGTGTCGTGTCACATTTCTCATGTAGTGTCATGATGGGGCTCCTAATGGTTATACAAACCCACCGTGTCTTGTAACATTTCTCATGTAGTGTCATGATGGGGCTCCTAACGGTTATACAAACCCACCGTGTCGTGTAACATTTCTCATGTAGTGTCATGATGGGGCTCCTAACGGTAATACAAACCCCCCGTGTTGTGTAACATTTCTCATGTAGTGTCATGATGGGGCCCCTAACGGTAATACAAACCCCCCGTGTTGTGTAACATTTCTCATGTAGTGTCATGATGGGGCTCCTAACGGTTATACAAACCCACCGTGTCGTGTAACATTTCTTATGTAGTGTCATGATGGGGCTCCTAACGGTTATACAAACCCACCGTGTCGTGTAACATTTCTTATGTAGTGTCATGATGGGGCTCCTAACGGTTATACAAACCCACCGTGTCGTGTAACATTTCTTATGTAGTGTCATGATGGGGCTCCTAACGGTTATACAAACCCACCGTGTCGTGTAACATTTCTTATGTAGTGTCATGATGGGGCTCCTAACGGTTATACAAACCCACCGTGTCGTGTAACATTTCTTATGTAGTGTCATGATGGGGCTCCTAACGGTTATACAAACCCACCGTGTCGTGTAACATTTCTCATGTAGTGTCATGATGGGGCTCCTAATGGTTATACAAACCCACCGTGTCGTGTAACATTTCTCATGTAGTGTCATGATGGGGCTCCTAACGGTTATACAAACCCACCGTGTCGTGTAACATTTCTCATGTAGTGTCATGATGGGGCTCCTAACGGTAATACAAACCCCCCGTGTTGTGTAACATTTCTCATGTAGTGTCATGATGGGGCCCCTAACGGTAATACAAACCCCCCGTGTTGTGTAACATTTCTCATGTAGTGTCATGATGGGGCTCCTAACGGTTATACAAACCCACCGTGTCGTGTAACATTTCTTATGTAGTGTCATGATGGGGCTCCTAACGGTTATACAAACCCACCGTGTCGTGTAACATTTCTTATGTAGTGTCATGATGGGGCTCCTAACGGTTATACAAACCCACCGTGTCGTGTAACATTTCTTATGTAGTGTCATGATGGGGCTCCTAACGGTAATACAAATCCACCCTGCAAGACAGATGTTCATTGTTAGACACAGTTATAAAGCATTCCCACCTCCCGCTGGGCCAATTACTATTTTTTTAATGCAATACAAATAACATAAAAATATAGAAGCAAATAAATCCCAGTGAGGAAATATTTAAGCTTATGGGAATTATATTCATTAGCAAACTTTTAATGTTAAATTTAGTACTAATATTCAAAGTCAATTTAATTTGTTTCAGCCAAATTATTTTTCACAAAAAATGAATTTTGTTTTGTCTGATATTGTTTAAGGGAGTCATTCAGACAATTCAGATTATCCTATGTAGTAAAGGAATAATCTAGATATTATTAAAGACAAAGGGGCCGGTTTATCAATGTCCGCTGTAGCGTATCATGTCCGCCAGACATCGCTGAATGCATTTAACATTGCACAAGCAGTTCTGGTGAAAAGCTTGTGCAACGCCGCCCCCTGCAGATAGCAGGTAGTGTCAATCAACCCGATCGTGTACGACCGCAGCCTCAGAGGAGGTTATGAGTCTTAAAGGGACATTAAACCCAAATGTTTTCTTTCAGGATTCAGATAGAGCAGCAATGTTAAACAACTTTCTAATTTATTAAGTTCTCTTGCTATCTTTATTTAAAAAGAAGGAATTTGATGCATAGGAGCTGGCCCATTTTTAGTTGAGAACCTGGGTTATGCTTGCTTATTGGTGGGTAAATGTCAGCCTCCAATAAGAAAGCGCTATCCATGGTGCTGAACCTAAAATGGGCTGGCTGCTTAGATTTACATTCCTGCTTTAAAAATAAAGATAGCAAGAGAACGAAAAAAAAAATGATAATAGGAGTAAATTAGAAAGCTGCTGCTCTATCTGAATTATGAAGGAAAAACATTTGGGTTGAGTGTCCCTTTAAGACCGCTGCTTCTTAACTCTAAAAACTGATGCATCGGAGCCGATTGTTTGTTAAATCGGCCCCAGAGAGACAAATATTTGACCTTTATTTTACTACTTAGGTGCACAAAACAATGCAAAGAGAGCGCAGCCAATGAATTAGGTGCGTCATAAACTGACCAATACACTCCTCCCTGTTTCATGCCAACATACATAAAATGATAACTAAAGGAGCGCAATCCCAAAGTGAACACAAATAGAAAAAAGGACAAAGGATACAGGAGGCCAATCTGCAGTGTCTGATCATGAGTTGACCAGAAGAAAACAGCTGCTTAGATGTTCGAGAAGACCTTTTTGGATCTCTCTGGGGCAGACAGATGGCCGTCTTGAGAAGGGATGAAACCGCTTGCAAGGAGTGCCTCATTGGTGGGTTGGCAACTGTAAAAATAATAATAACAGTTTTAATATAGAAGTGAGGGATACAGAAGTGGAAAAATATTAAAATGTAAAAAATCTAGGTTATTCTGCCACAAACTAGGATTATCCAAATGTTATTACAAGACCAGAGATTTAGTTTAAAGTAAACTAATATAAACCAGAATAACCGTATTGAATGGGTTCATTAGCCTCAAGTGATGGGCAAAACAAGCGCCCCAACCCAAATGGCACACATCCGTTTTAATAATCAAATCCGTAAATATGCCTAAAATAGCTTTCTCGTTCCAGGCCTCTTTATGAGAAAGCCACCAGTTCTTCTCTGGCGTCAGGGGATAAAGGAACTAGATGTAAGTAAGAAAATCCCGTCTATAAATGGTGAATTTTCAGACGTTGATATTCTTGATAGTGAATCTGGAAAAATAGCCTGAATAGCAGATGTGGACAACCTTACTATTCTGGCTAAAGTTCTCATAGAAATTGATTTTATTAAAAATTTGAAAGAGTGCAGATAATTTATTTATTTTTTTGTCTGAAGGGGGCTGAGAGTGGCAAGTGTGGTATCTACTGTGAAATAGGGGGGTTTGTGGTAGTAAGGACAAATTTTTGTTTGTTCATATTTTCTAATGTGTGGTTAGTGAGATTTAAGTGTTCTTGAAGAGGGAGAAAGTTATGATTCATTCATATTAGCATAGGATGGCGCAAATTTGGCGCCCATAGCTATGCCACATCTCTCTTAGAAAAGAAAACAATTATGTGTTAATAGATACTCCACAGTTAAACACAAAAATTGTATTGTCATCATCATATAGAGAGGATGTGTACTAAAAAAGTGCTCCAAGGGGGAACTTCCGGGCGGCGGCCATGACAGGTCGCTAGATATCATCCTGCTCCAGCATTTCTAACAAAGTCTGACTATTACCGTATAACAGCCCACCAGCTCTTTTGCCTAGCTTACACCTTGATCCCTGAAGCATTGACGCTACTGCATCAGCTGAGCTCAAAACTACTGTGATAGAGAGAACTGTGAACTCTCGGAACAAGCTTTAAGGTTGCGGCCTTTATTTTACCCCCCGGCAAGGCCTGTATGGGCCTTGTCGTTACGCAGCATATTGTGCTGAATGCAAAGCACCTTGAGGATATTGGTGCCAAATACCTTGAGACATTCACGTTTATACCTTTCAGATGGAGTCTAACTATACTAAACTGCACACTCAGCTAAAGGAGCTTTTCTCTTGTAAGGTATATCCAGTCCACGGATCATCCATTACTTGTGGGATATTCTCATTCCCAACAGGAAATTGCAAGAGGACACCCACAGCAGAGCTGTAATATAGCTCCTCCCCTAACTGTCATACCCAGTCATTCTCTTGCAAGTCTCAACAAGCTAGGATGTTGTAGGAGAGAGTGGTTAAATATAGTTAGTTTATTTTCTTCAATCAAAAGTTTGTTATTTTTAAATAGTACCGGAGTTGTGCTATTTTATCTCAGGCAGTAAATAGAAGAAGAATCTGCCTGAGGTTTCTATGATCTTAGCAGGTTGTAACTAAGATCCATTGCTATTCTCACATATGTCTGAGGGGATTACACAGATGAGGTAACTTCAGCGAGAGAATGGCGTGCAGTTTATTCTGCTATCAGGTATGTGCAGTTATAATTTTTTCTAGAGATGGAAAACACTAGAAAATGCTGCTGATACCGGATTAATGTAAGTTAAGCCTGAATACAGTGATTTAATAACGACTGGTATCATGCTTACTCCCAGGGGTAATACCCTTATGATATTGCAATATAAAACGTTTGCTGGCATGTTTAATCGTTTTTATATATGCATTGGTGATAAAACTTTATTGGGGCCTAGTTTTTTCAACATGGCTGGCTTAAATTTTGACTAGAAACAGTTTTACTGAGGCTTTCCACTGTTATAGTATAAAAGTTACAGTTGGTGCAGTTAAAATTACAAACTGTGACATCCAGCTTCCCTCAGGAGTCCCCTGTATGCTATAGGACATCTCTAAAGGGCTCAAAGGCTTTCCAAAGTCGTTTATTGGGGAAGGTAGGACCACAGCTTGCTGTGGCAGTTGGTTGTGACTGTTAAAAAAAAAAAAAAGTCTATTTAGTTTTTTTTATCCGTTTTTTGAACTAAGGGGTTAATCATCCATTTGCAAGTGGATGCAATGCTCTGCTAGCCTATTACATACACTGTAAAAATTTTGTTTGATTTACTGCATTTTTTCACTGTTTTTCAAATTCTGACAAAATTTGTTTCTCTTAAAGGCACAGTACCGTTTTTTATATTTGCTTGTTAACTTGATTTAAAGTGTTTTCCAAGCTTGCTAGTCTCATTGCTAGTCTGTATAAACATGTCTGACATAGAAGAAACTCCTTGTTCATTATGTTTAAAAGCCATGGTGGAACCCCCTCTTAGAATGTGTACCAAATGTACTGATTTCATTTTATGCAATAAAGATCATATTCTGTTTTTAAAAAAATTATCACCAGAGGAATCTGACGAGGGGAAAGTTATGCCGACTAACTCTCCCCACGTGTCAGACCCTTTGACTCCCGCCCAAGGGACTCACGCTCAAATGGCGCCAAGTACATCTAGGGCGCCCATAGCGTTTACTTTACAAGACATGGCGGCAGTCATGGATAATACACTGTCAGCTGTATTAGCCAGACTACCTGAACTTAGAGGTAAGCAAGATAGCTCTGGGGTGAGACAAAATGCAGAGCATACTGACGCTTTAAGAACCATGTCTGATACTGCCTCACAATATGCAGAAGCTGAGGAAGGAGAGCTTCAGTCAGTGGGTGATGTTAATGACTCAGGAAAGATACCTTATTCTAATATTTCTACATTTAAATTTAAGCTTGAACACCTCCGCGTGTTACTTAGGGAGGTTTTAGCTGCTCTGAATGACTGTGATACCATTGCAGTGCCAGAGAAATTTTGTAGACTGGATAAATGCTTTGCAGTGCCGGTGTGTACTGATGTTTTTCCAATACCTAAAAGGTTTACAGAAATTATTAATAAGGAATGGGATAGACCAGGTGTGCCGTTCTCTTCCCCTCCAATTTTTAGAAAAAAAATTTCCAATAGACGCCACCACACGGGACTTATGGCAGACAGTCCCTAAGGTGGAGGGAGCAGTTTCTACTCTAGCAAAGCGTACTACTATCCCTGTCGAGGACAGTTGTGCTTTTTTAGAGCCAATGGATAAAAAATTAGAAGGTTACCTTAAGAAAATATTTATTCAACAAGGTTTTATCCTACAGCCCATTGCATGCATTGCCCCTGTCACTGCTGCTGCGGCGTACTGGTTTGAGTCTCTGGAAGAGGCTTTACAGGTAGAGACTCCATTGGATGACATACTTTGCAAACTTAGAGCACTTAAGCTAGCCAATTATTTTATTTCTGATGCCATTGTTCATTTGAATAAACTAACGGCTAAGAATTCTGGTTTTGCTATACAGGCGCGCAGAGCGCTATGGCTTAAATCATGGTCAGCTGACGTGACTTTAAAATCTAAGCTACTTAACATTCCCTTCAAGGGGCAGACCCTATTCGGGCCTGGTTTGAAGGAGATTATTGCTGATATCACGGGAGGAAAAGGTTGTGCCCTTCCTCAGGACAGGTCCAAATCTAGGGCCAAACAGTCTAATTTTCGTGCCTTTCGAAACTTCAAGGCAGGTGCGGCATCAACTTCCTCTAATAATAAACAAGAGGGAACTTTTGCTCAATCCAAGACGGTCTGGAGACCAAACCAGACCTGGAAAAAAGGTAAGCAGGTCAAAAAGCCTGCTGCTACCTCTAAGACAACATGAAGGAACGACCCCCTATCCGGTAACGGATCTAGTAGGGGGCAGACTTTCACTCTTCACCCAGGCGTGGGCAAGAGATGTTCAGGATCCCTGGGCATTGGAAATTATATCCCATGGATATCTTCTGGACTTCAAAGCTTCCCCCCCCCCCCAAAAGGGAGATTTCACCTTTCACAATTATCTGCAAACCAGATAAAGAGTGAGGCATTCTTACACTGTGTACGAGACCTCCTAGTTATGGGAGTGATCCATCCAGTTCCAAAGGAGGAACAGGAACAGGGTTTTTACTCAAATCTGTTTGTGGTTCCCAAAAAAGAGGGAACCTTCAGACCGATTTTGGATCTAAAGATCTTTAACAAATTCCTCAAAGTTCCGTCGTTCAAGATGGAAACTATTCGTACCATCCTACCACTGATCCAGGAGGATCAATATATGACTACAGTGGATCTAAAGGATGCTTATCTTCACATTCCGATACACAAAGATCATCATCGGTTTCTCAGGTTTGCCTTTCAAGACAGGCATTACCAGTTGTAGCTCTTCCCTTTGGATTAGCTACAGCCCCAAGAATCTTTACAAAGGTTCTAGGGTCGCTTTTGGCGGTCCTAAGGCCGCGGGGCATAGCAGTAGCCCTTTATTTAGACGACATCCTGATACAGGCGTCAAACTTCCAAATTGCCAAGTCTCATACGGACGTAGTACTGGCATTTCTGAGGTCGCATGGGTGGAAAGTGAATGAGGAAAAGTGTTCTCTATCCCCACTCACAAGAGTTTCCTTTCTAGGGACTCTTATAGATTCTGTAGAAATGAAAATTTACCTTGACGGAGTCCAGGTTATCAAAGCTTCTAAATTCCTGTCGGGTTCTTCATTCCATTCCGCGTCCTTTGGTGGCTCAGTGTATGGAAGTAATCGGCTTAATGGTAGCGGCAATGGACATAGTGCCGTTTGCACGCTTACATCTCAGACTGCTGCAACTATGCAGGCTCAGTCAGTGGAGCGGGGATTACACAGATTTGGCCCCTCAACTGAATCTGGACCAAGAGAACAGGGATCCTCTTCCCTGGTGGCTATCTCGGGTCCATCTGTCCAAAGGTATGACCTTCGCAGGCCAGATTGGACTATTGTAACAACAAATGCCAGCCTTCAAGGTTGGGGTGCAGTCTGGAACTACCTGAAGGTTCAGGGATCGTGGACTCAGGAGGAGTCTCTCCTTCCAATAAATATTCTGGAACTAAGAGCGATATTCAAGGCTCTTCAGGTTTGGCCTCAGTTAGCAACTCTGAGGAACATCAGATTTCAGTCGGTCAACATCACGACTGTAGCTTACATCAACCATCGAGGGGGAACAAGAAGTTCCCTAGAGATGTTAGAAGTTTCAAAAATAATTCACTGGGCAGAGATTCACTCTTGCCACCTATCAGCTATCCATATCCCAGGTGTAGAGCACTGGGAGGCGGATTTTCTAAGTCGTCAGGCTTTTCATCCGGGAGAGTGGGATCTCCATCCGGAGGTATTTGCACAACTGATTCTCCGTTGGGGCAAACCAGAACTGGATCTCATGGCATCTCGCCAGAACGCCAAGCTTCCGTGTTACGGATCCAGGTCCAGGGATCCCAAGGCGACACTGATAGATACTCTAGCAGCGCCCTGGTCTTTCAACCTGGCTTATGTGTTTCCACCGTTTCCTCTGCTCCCTCGACTGATTGCCAAGATCAAGCAGGAGAGAGCATCGGTGATTCTGATAGCACCTGCGTGGCCACGCAGGACCTGGTATGCAGATCTAGTGGACATGTCATCCTTTCCACCATGGTCTCTGCCTCTGAGACAGGACCTTCTACTTCAGGGTCCTTTCAACCATCCAAATCTAATTTCTCTGAGGCTGACTGCCTGGAGATTGAATGCTTGATTTTATCAAAGCGTGGCTTCTCCGAGTCAGTTATTGATACCTTAATACAGGCACGAAAGCCTGTCACCAGGAAAATTTACCATAAGGTATGGCGTAGATATCTTTATTGGTGTGAATCCAAGGGTTACTCATGGAGTAAGGTCAGGATTCCTAGGATTTTATCTTTTCTCCAAGAAGGTTTGGAAAAAGGATTGTCAGCTAGTTTCTTAAAGGGACAGATTTTTGCTCTGTCTATTCTTTTGCACTAGCGTCTGGCAGATGTTCCAGACGTTCAGGCATTTTGTCAGGCTTTAGTTTGAATCAAGCCTGTGTTTAAACCTGTTGCTCCACCATGGAGCTTAAACTTGGTTCTTAAGGTTCTTCAAGGAGTTCCGTTTGAACCTCTTCATTCCATAGATATCAAACTTTTATCTTGGAATCTTGGAAAGTTCTTTTTTTTTTTTTTTTTTTTTTTTGGTAGCTATTTCCTCGGATCGTAGAGTCTCTGAGCTATCTGCCTTACAATGTGATTCTCCTTATCTGATTTTTCATACGGATAAGGTAGTCCTGCGTACCAAACCTGGGTTCTTACCTAAGGTGGTATCTAACAAGAATATCAATCAAGAGATTGTGGTTCCATCCTTGTGTTACACAATCTGGACGTGGTCTGTGCTACTAAAGATTTTCGTCAAACATCTGCTTTGTTTGTTGTCTACTCTGGACAGAGGAGAGGTCAAAAGGCTTTGGCAACCTCTTTTTCTTTTTGGCTAAGAAGCTTAATCCGCTTAGCCTATGAGACTGCTGGACAGCAGCCTCCTGAAAGGATTACAGCTCATTCCACTAGAGCTGTGGCTTCCACTTGGGCCTTTAAAAATGAGGCTTCTGTTGAACAGATTTGCAAGGCGGCGACTTGGTCTTCGCTTCATACTTTTTCAAAATTTTACAAATTTGATACTTTTGCTTCTTCGGAGGCTATATTTGGGAGAAAGGTTTTACAGGCAGTGGTTCCTTCCATTTAAGTTCCTGCCTTGTCCCTCCCTTCATCCGTGTACTTTAGCTTTGGTATTGGTATCCCACAAGTAATGGATGATCCGTGGACTGGATACACCTTACAAGAGAAAACACAATTTATGCTTACCTGATAAATTTATTTCTCTTGTGGTGTATCCAGTCCACGGCCCGCCCTGTCATTTTAAGGCAGGTAATTTTTAAATTTAAACTACAGTAACCACTACACCCTATGGTTCCTCCTTTCTCGGCTTGTTTTCGGTCGAATGACTGGCTATGACAGTTAGGGGAGGAGCTATATTACAGCTCTGCTGTGGGTGTCCTCTTGCAACTTCCTGTTGGGAATGAGAATATCCCACAAGTAATGGATGATCCGTGGACTGGATACACCACAAGAGAAATAAATTTATCAGGTAAGCATAAATAGTGTTTTTGATGGACATTTCCTACATCTTGCGCGCACTCTGGACACAGTATGGGGTCACAGCAGCGATTCAGAATGGCGCCCTCACACCGAGGACACAAAGCACACCCTGACCGAGCATATCGATAGAAGCAAGGGATCGGACTTGGCGTGGCGACCTGATGTCCCCCCCATAAGCAATTGCCCTCTAAGCCCCCAAAGCGCAACACTCTGTTTAACCCCTAACGTAGAGATCTCCGCACCATCAATGCCTGCACATCCTTACTCTCCTCCTGTCTTGAATTTGGTTCCCGGACCAGGTATGGGCAATTATTATGTGACTAATCAAAGTGATAAGAGCATTGTTGTCCCACCGGTCATCATGTTACCGCAACTAGTAACATCACTGCAGGACAGTGACAAGAGGTCCTTCAACACGATCATAACCCTAGTCGCATCTGTATTTTGCTCCAGACCCGGTCTTGTGAGTGACACCAGTGGGGGCTCAAATATGCGAGGTCTTGTATGTCGGGACTATAGACGATTGCCATATGGAGTTCCAAGCATTAAGATTGGTGTTGGTTAGACATTGATTTCTATATTGCCTAAGGTGGGGAGCCTTTCATCTCTACAACTTCCAGCGTGAATGAGAGTTCCAGACCATACAGACCCTCATTATCATTATCGAGATTTTAGCTGTGTATTTTCATTCATTTAAAAAGTATCTTGCATTGTAAGGTTGTTATGTTATGTGTTCTGATATTTGTAAGTTGGACAGGGAGCATATTTTCTTTGTACACTGCACTAAAAGAAGGGATGAAACAGGTCTCATAGCACCATGTGGGTGCCTACTATTTGCCTATCATTAAATAATTTGCCCTTTCTTTTCTCCCATACTAGTGGCATTGTTTGTGCCCTGATACTCAGAGCCCATATAGTTATATTGCACCTAACAGTTGGAGGTTTAACAGGACAGCCAGTGATGCACACTGAAGTTGTGTTTTATACATGTGGGCACTTGTTAGTTATTGCATTTCAGGATGAATTCTTGACCTAATGTATACTTGCAGGATCAACAGGCCCTTAATATCTCAGATGTATGGCTATCAGTCATTCCCCAGATCTTACTATTTGCCCATTATATACCTATAGAAATAATTTGTCCTTTACTTCCTTCCATACTAATTGCATTGTTTATGCTTAGATTCCCACAACCCTTATTTTTATATTGCATCTATCAGCCTGGGGTTTATTAGGACAGCCATAGATGCACACTGAAGTTGTTTTTTATACATGTGGTCACTTGTTAGTTATTGTATTTCAAGACCAAATGTATACTTGCAGATTTAACATGTCCTTAGTATTTTAGATGTATGGCTATCAGTTATCCCCCATATATTAAGTCGCTTACGCTACTATAACAGTTTTTCACAGCAGCAATTTGTAAATACTCTTTTTAAAGAAGCCTTTTGGGTTCAGTAACAATAATTGACTGTTTACTTAATGCTTCATTCATATACTTCTGCAGGACAAACATAGATATGTATCCATCCTAAATAACTCCTATTTGTATTTCTATGGCTTCTGCTAGGATATGATTTGCCAGGAGTGAAGGAGAAACAATCTAACATTAGCGTGTGTAGAGGTAGCACCTTATAGAAACTAAGCCCTCGCCTAACATACACTTGCAAAGCAAACGCATTTCTTCTCTTCCAGCTAGCAGTACCACTCTTACTAATATTTCTTATTCTGACTCCCATAGCCCGTCTAGGAGTGTTTGCTTCTGGTCCCTTATTAGCATGTATTGGGGTCCTGCTGTCTACGGCCGGGATGGTGAAATCCTGTCTTTCTATATTGGGATATAGTTGGATGTTCCATATCTGGACATAGGTTTACAATGTTTGTTTTAATAATGCTCCTAGTCAAGAAGTTTTCATTCACTTCCAGAATTAGATATGGGTACAGTATAGAATACCCCCTTACTTATTTTTTTGTTGACACTCCTTAGAACACATTCAAGCCTACATTATATGACCTAAAATGGACTGCATAGCTAAGAACATGAGTCGTTTTGCTCTACCAGTCAGAGTGTGCCTCCTGATAACCAATAGCTACTTCCCTACAGTATATGTCTCTCAGGTCTTACCAATCAACACTATACCCATAACCCTTACTCCCCATGCTTTAGCAAATGTGCTCTCTCATGTGACCCTACATAACCGGTTTACAGTTAGTGCGTAGTGTAGCTCCAGTCATGCCCTTCTGTACTAGACTTCCAAGGTAAATTCATCCTACTAAGCAGTAAAATCTATTTTTTTTTCTCCTCTATAATAAATACTGCGAAAACCTAAAAGACTGTATTAAAAATAAAAAAACTAGAAGTTCAACATGTGGGATCCAAGAGTGGTCTCTCCCAGTCAAAGGGTACCTCCTGTAGCTTTGCACTCTTCATTTTAGTAAGAGGTCCAAGAGAGGCCTCAGCCGTCATCTAGGGGTATACAGTTTTGATAGGCAAGTACTATACATATACTTCTACGATGTGTCATTAATATGTACTATTTATGCTAATTTCCTATTGTTTGTATGTTTATTATCAGTTATTCTTGTGTTTCCTTTTGATGACATGACATGCATGCCTTTAATTGAACTTCAATAAAAATATTTTTTAAAAAAAAAAGTGCTCCAAAGCGTCAAGACCCTTGATTGAATTGATATGTATAGTGTTGATACATAAATGGTGATAAACCTGTAAGAATCCTGCCGTTTAATGTCCTCAATTTGTTTAATCAATGTTGTAGTATCTTTCAAATACCCGGGTAAGTTGATAACAATTGGCTGTAAAAAGCTGTCTACCAGATTAGAACAATTTTCGTTAAGGGAGCCTATACCCCCCTCTATGGGATGGCCAGGAGGTTTTATGTTGTCTTTGTGTAATTTGGGCAAATAGTGGTAGATAGGCATCACAGGGCATTCAGGTATCAGGCTATCCGCCACTTTAGATGCCATCGTTTTTTGCCCCCTCCACTATTTTGTCCAAAACAGATACAAAGAGATCAGTAGGCTCAGACAAGAGACGTTCATAGGTATCAATGTTGTTTAATTGTCTGTTGGCCTCTATCAAATAATCTGTTTAGTTCAACACTACAACATCCCCTCCCTTGTCTGATTCTCTGATCGCTGTTATCTTGTAGTGCTCTTTTGTCTTGTGAGTTTAGATGATTTAAAACCGTATCCTGAGGATTCTTTTTGTCCAACGCCCAGTTTACTATTTGCTTCATTCTCTTGGTACCATTTGTTGAAAGAGCAGCAATGCACTACTGGTTTCTAATTGAACACATGGGTGAGCCAATGACAATCTGTATATATGCAGCCACCAATCAGCAGCTAGAACCTAGGTTATTTGCTGCTCATGAGCTTACCTAGATAAACCTTTCAGCAAACAAATTAAATAATATAATTAAATTGGAAAGATATTGTCTAATGTCTAAATATGACTTTACTGTCCATTTAAGTAGATGAAAACGTGTAAAGACATATTTATGCAATATTCATATTTAATAAAGTATTATACTGTGTATTTCACATTCTAATGTTCTGCACAATGTTCTATGTATTTATAAATAGATATTCCTATGTACTAAAATACCATCAGATATAAATAAATAGAATATATAATTGTAAGTGAAGAACATTGGAATGTGACATATTCATGTTTTTATGTCGGGTTTAGCGAACATGAGACTAAGGGATTAGGTTTGCATGTGAGTAGGGTGTTAGTTTTCTTACCCCACTTTTTTCTCTCCATTGACTTCTATGAGGGAATAGGTTCGGCTTTTTGCGTGCGTTGGGTTAGAGCGCGAGCGATACATTTTTATTTTCAATTTATAATATGAGCAACCCGATGCGCGCAAAAAGTTTACTTCTAGCTCAATTAGTGCTCTAGAGACAGCACTAAATAGCGCTCCACTCATAATCTGGCACTTCATATTTTAAAGGGACACTGAACCCAAATGTTTTCTTTTGTGATTCAGATAGAGCATGACATTTTAATCAACTTTCTAATTTACTCCTATTATCAAATGTTCTTTATTCTCTTAGTATCTTTATTTGAAATGCAAGAATGCAAGTTTAGATGCCGGCCCATTTTTGGTGAACAACCTAGGTTGCCCTTGCCGATTGGTGGATAAATTCATCCACCAATCAAAAACGGCTGTCCAGAGTTCTGAACGAAGAAAAAAGCTTTGATGCCTTCTTTTTTATATAGAAATAGCAAGAGAACGAAGAAACATTGATAATAGGAGTCAATTAGAAAGTTGCATGCTCTATCTGAATAACAAAATACATTTTTTGGGTTCAGCGTCCCTTTAAGTCTTTTATTGTGGTTTATGGCTCTTTTTTATTTCCCTTAACTTAATTCATTATAAACAATTCATTATAAACAATTCATTATTAGACAATTCATTATAAACAATTCATTATAAACAATTCATTATAAACAATTCATTATTAGACAATTCATTATTAGACAATTCATTATAAACAATTCATTATAAACAATTCATTATAAACAATTCATTATTAGACAATTCATTATAAACAATTCATTATAAACAATTCATTATTAGACAATTCATTATTAGACAATTCATTATAAACAATTCATTATTAGACAATTCATTATAAACAATTCATTATAAACAATTGATTATTAGACAATTCATTATAAACAATTCATTATAAACAATTTATTATTAGACAATTCATTATAAACAATTCATTATTAGACAATTCATTATTAGACAATTCATTATAAACAATTCATTATAAACAATTTATTATAAACAATTCATTATTAGACAATTCATTATTAGACAATTCATTATAAACAATTCATTATAAACAATTCATTATTAGACAATTCATTATAAACAATTCATTATAAACAATTCATTATTAGAAAATTCATTATAAACAATTCATTATTAGACAATTCATTATTAGACAATTCATTATAAACAATTCATTATTAGACAATTCATTATTAGACAATTCATTATAAACAATTCATTATTAGACAATTCATTATAAACAATTCATTATAAACAATTCATTATTAGACAATTCATTATTAGACAATTCATTATAAACAATTCATTATAAACAATTCATTATAAACAATTCATTATTAGACAATTCCCACTTGTTTCACTCATTTAGCAAATCTCAAATCGTCTGACAATTATGAGAAAGCAGTGAATATAAATTCATTATAAGATTAATACCTTAGAGGAATGCTCCTGCAACAATATAACTTAATATTAGCTGATTATTTCCTTTGTTATCAGGAACATAAATGATCTCTAAATTCTCCATAGACTCAAGAGAATAATTTCTTTTCAGCCAAGGTGAATAAACAACATGGCTGCGAAATTACATTTTTATGGTGTAGGTTAATTGTACTGGGCATGAGACACAGTTATGGATATTTGTGTTTAGGTGAGGTAGGAGGCGGTTAGGGTTTAATGTAATGGTGACTGGGTCACAGTTATGGATATTTGTGTTTAGGTGAGGTAGGAGGCGGTTAGGGTTTATTGTAATGGTGACTGGGTCACAGTTATGGATATTTGTGTTTAGGTGAGGTAGGAGGCGGTTAGGGTTTATTGTAATGGTGACTGGGTCACAGTTATGGATATTTGTGTTTAGGTAAGGTAGGAGGCGGTTAGGGTTTATTGTAATGGTGACTAGGTCACAGTTATGGATATTTGTGTTTAGGTGAGGTAGGAGGCGGTTAGGGTTTATTGTAATGGTGACTGGGTCACAGTTATGGATATTTGTGTTTAGGTGAGGTAGGAGGCGGTTAGGGTTTATTGTAATAGTGACTAGGTCACAGTTATGGATATTTGTGTTTAGGTGAGGTAGAAGGCGGTTAGAGTTTATTGTAAGGGTGACTGGGTCACAGTTATGGATATTTGTGTTTAGGTGAGGTAGGAGGCGGTTAGAGTTTATTGTAAGGGTGACTGGGTTATAGTTATGGATATTTGTGTTTAGGTGAGGTAGGAGGCGGTTAGGGTTTATTGTAAGGGTGACTGGGTCACAGTTATGGATATTTGTGTTTAGGTGATGTAGGAAGTGGTTAGAGTTTATTGTAAGGGTGACTGGGTTATAGTTATGGATATTTGTGTTTAGGTGAGGTAGGAGGCGGTTAGGGTTTATTGTAAGGGTGACTGGGTCCCAGTTATGGATATTTGTGTTTAGGTGATGTAGGAAGCGGTTAGAGTTTATTGTAAGGGTGACTGGGTTATAGTTATGGATATTTGTATTTAGGTGAGGTAGGAGGCGGTTAGGGTTTATTGTAAGGGTGACTGGGTCACAGTTATGGATATTTGTGTTTAGGTGAGGTAGGAGGCGGTTAGGGTTTATTGTAATGGTGACTGGGTTACAGTTATAGATATTTGTGTTTAGGTGAGGTAGGAGGCGGTTAGGGTTTATTGTAATGGTGAGTAGGTTACAGTCAGGGATATTTGTGTTTAGGTGAGGTAGGAGGCTGTTAGGGTTTATTGTAAGGGTGACTGGGTAACAGTCATGGATATTTGTGTTTAGGTGAAGTAGGAAGCGGTTAGGGTTTATTGTAATTGTGACTGGGTTACACTTATGGATATTTGTATTTAGGTGAGGTAGGAGGCGGTTAGGGTTTATTGTAATGGTGACTGGGTTACACTTATGGATATTTGTGTTTAGGTGAGGTAGGAGGCGGTTAGAGTTTATTGTAAGGGTGACTGGGTTATAGTTATGGATATTTGTGTTTAGGTGAGGTAGGAGGCGGTTAGGGTTTATTGTAATGGTGACTGGGTTACAGTTATGGATATTTGTGTTTAGGTGAGGTAGGAGGTGGTTAGGGTTTATTGTAATGGTGAGTAGGTCACAGTTATGGATATTTGTATTTAGGTAAGGTAGGAGGCGATTAGGGTTTATTGTAATAGTGACTGGGTCAAAGAAACAGGAAGTTATATATATTATTAGATTGGTGCTATTGCAGCTGACTATAGATATCACTATGATGAAGCTATCAGTTTATAGAGGCTACCTGTGTACTGTGTATCTAGTGCTTATTCTCCCCGTTGTTACTACTATATACACAAGCTGTACAGTCTGTACCTATATACTAGAGGCACTGCATTGTACTTGTTACTATACACAAGCTGTGCCTATATACTAGAGGCACTTTATTAGACTTGTTACTACTATATACACAAGCTGTACAGTCTGTACCTATATACTAGAGGCACTGCATTGTACTTGTTACTATACACAAGCTGTGCCTATATACTAGAGGCACTTTATTAGACTTGTTACTACTATATACACAAGCTGTACCTATAGCACTGTATTAGACTTGTTACTATACACAAGCTGCGCCTATATACTAGAGGCACTTTATTAGACTTGTTACTACTATATACACAAGCTGTACCTATAGCACTGTATTAGACTTGTTACTATACACAAGCTGCACCTATATACTAGAGGCACTTTATTAGACTTGTTACTATACACAAGCTGCACCTATATACTAGAGGCACTTTATTAGACTTGTTACTACTATATACACAAGCTGTACCTATATACTAGAGGGCACTGTATTAGACTTGTTACTATACACAAGCTGCACCTATATACTAGAGGCACTTTATTAGACTTGTTACTATACACAAGCTGTGCCTATATACTAGAGGCACTTTATTAGACTTGTTACTACTATATACACAAGCTGTACCTATATACTAGAGGGCACTGTATTAGACTTGTTACTATACACAAGCTGCACCTATATACTAGAGGCACTGTATTATACTTGTTACTATACACAAGCTGTACCTATATACTAGAGGTACTGTATTAGACTTGTTACTATACACAAGCTGTACCTATATACTAGAGGTACTGTATTATACTTGTTATTATACATAAGCTGTACCTATATACTAGAGGTACTGTATTAGACTTGTTACTATACACAAGCTGTACCTATATACTAGAGGTACTGTATTATACTTGTTACTATACATAAGCTGTACCTATATACTAGAGGTACTGTATTAGACGTGTTACTATACACAGGCTGTGCCTATATACTAGAGGCACTTTATTAGACTTGTTACTACTATATACACAAGCTTTACCTATATACTAGAGGGCACTGTATTAGACTTGTTACTATACACAAGCTGCACCTATATACTAGAGGCACTGTATTATACTTGTTACTATACACAAGCTGTACCTATATACTAGAGGTACTGTATTAGACTTGTTACTATACACAAGCTGCACCTATATACTAGAGGCACTTTATTAGACTTGTTACTATACACAAGCTGTGCCTATATACTAGAGGCACTTTATTAGACTTGTTACTACTATATACACAAGCTGTACCTATATACTAGAGGGCACTGTATTAGACTTGTTACTATACACAAGCTGCACCTATATACTAGAGGCACTGTATTATACTTGTTACTATATACAAGCTGTACCTATATACTAGAGGCACTTTATTATACTTGTTACTATACACAAGCTGTACCTATATACTAGAGGGCACAGTATTATACTTGTTACTATACACAAGCTGTACCTATATACTAGAGGTACTGTATTAGACTTGATACTATACACAAGCTGTACCTATATACTAGAGGCACTGTATTAGACTTGTTACTATACACAAGCTGTACCTATATACTAAAGGGCACAGTATTATACTTGTTACTATACACAAGCTGTACCTATATAATAGAGGGCACTGTATTAGACTTGTTACTATACACAAGCTGTACCTATATACTAGAGGTACTGTATTAGACTTGTTACTATACACAAGCTGTACCTATATACTAGAGGTACTGTATTATACTTGTTACTATACACAAGCTGTACCTATATACTAGAGGCACTGTATTATTCTTGTTACTATACACAAGCAGTACCTATATACTAGAGGTACTGTATTATACTTGTTACTATACACAATCTGTACCTATATACTAGAGGCACTGTATTATTCTTGTTACTATACACAAGCAGTACCTATATACTAGAGGCACTGTATTATTCTTGTTACTATACACAAGCTGTACCTATATACTAGAGGTACTGTATTAGACTTGTTACTATACACAAGCTGTACCTATATACTAGAGGCACTTTATTATACTTGTTACTATACACAAGCTGTACCTATATACTAGAGGCACTTTATTATACTTGTTACTATACACATGCTGTACCTATATACTAGAGGCACTTTATTATACTTGTTACTATACACAAGCTGTACCTATATACTAGAGGCACTTTATTATACTTGTTACTATACACATGCTGTACCTATATACTAGAGGCACTTTATTATACTTGTTACTATACACAAGCTGTACCTATATACTAGAGGTACTGTATTAGACTTGTTACTATACACAAGCTGTACCTATATACTAGAGGTACTGTATTATACTTGTTACTATACACAAGCTGTACCTATATACTAGAGGTACTGTATTAGACTTGTTACTATACACAAGCTGTACCTATATACTAGAGGCACTGTATTAGACTTGTTACTATACACAAGCTGTACCTATATACTAGAGGCACTGTATTAGACTTGTTACTATACACAAGCTGTACCTATATACTAGAGGCACTTTATTATACCTGTTACTATACACAAGCTGTACCTATATACTAGAGGCACTTTATTATACTTGTTACTACTATATACACAAGCTGCACCTATATACTAGAGGCACTTAATTACACTTGTTACTATACACAAGCTGCACCTATATACTAGAGGCACTGTATTAGACTTGTTACTATACACAAGCTGTACCTTTATACTAGAGGCACTTTATTAGACGTGTTACTATACACAAGCTGTATCTATATACTAGAGGTACTGTATTAGACTTGTTACTATACACAAGCTGTACCTATATATTAGAGGTACTGTATTATACTTGTTACTATACACAAGCTGTACCTATATACTAGAGGCACTTTATTATACTTGTTACTATACACAAGCTGTACCTATATACTAGAGGCACTGTATTAGACTTGTTACTATGCACAAGCTGTACCTATATACTAGAGGTACTGTATTATACTTGTTACTATACACAAGCTGTACCTATATAATAGAGGGCACTGTATTAGACTTGTTACTATACACAAGCTGTACCTATATACTAGAGGTACTGTATTAGACTTGTTACTATACACAAGCTGTACCTATATACTAGAGGCACTGTATTAGACTTGTTACTATACACATGCTGTACCTATATACTAGAGGCACTTTATTATATTTGTTACTATACACAAGCTGTACCTATATACTAGAGGTACTGTATTAGACTTGTTACTATACACAAGCTGTACCTATATATTAGAGGTACTGTATTATACTTGTTACTATACACAAGCTGTACCTATATACTAGAGGCACTTTATTATACTTGTTACTATACACAAGCTGTACCTATATACTAGAGGCACTGTATTAGACTTGTTACTATACACAAGCTGTACCTATATACTAGAGGTACTGTATTATACTTGTTACTATACACAAGCTGTACCTATATAATAGAGGGCACTGTATTAGACTTGTTACTATACACAAGCTGTACCTATATACTAGAGGTACTGTATTAGACTTGTTACTATACACATGCTGTACCTATATACTAGAGGCACTGTATTATACTTGTTACTATACACAAGCTGTACCTATATACTAGAGGTACTGTATTATACTTGTTACTATACACAAGCTGTACCTATATAATAGAGGGCACTGTATTAGACTTGTTACTATACACAAGCTGTACCTATATACTAGAGGTACTGTATTATACTTGTTACTATACACAAGCTGTACCTATATACTAGAGGCACTGTATTAGACTTGTTACTATACACAAGCTGTACCTATATACTAGAGGCACTTTATTATACTTGTTACTATACACAAGCTGTACCTATATACTAGAGGCACTTTATTATACTTGTTACTACTATATACACAAGCTGCACCTATATACTAGAGGCACTTAATTACACTTGTTACTATACACAAGCTGCACCTATAAACTAGAGGCACTGTATTAGACTTGTTACTATACACAAGCTGTACCTTTATACTAGAGGTACTGTATTAGACTTGTTACTATACACAAGCTGTACCTATATACTAGAGGTACTGTATTATACTTGTTACTATACACAAGCTGTACCTATATACTAGAGGCACTTTATTATACTTGTTACTATACACAAGCTGTACCTATATACTAGAGGCACTGTATTAGACTTGTTACTATACACAAGCTGTACCTATATACTAGAGGTACTGTATTAGACTTGTTACTATACACAAGCTGTACCTATATACTAGAGGCACTGTATTAGACTTGTAACTATACACAAGCAGTACCTATATACTAGAGGGCACAGTATTATACTTGTTACTATACACAAGCTGTACCTATATACTAGAGGTACTGTATTAGACTTGTTACTATACACAAGCTGTACCTATATACTAGAGGCACTGTATTAGACTTGTTACTATACACAAGCTGTACCTATATACTAGAGGCACTGTATTATACTTGTTACTATACACAAGCTGTACCTATATACTAGAGGCACTGTATTAGACTTGATACTATACACAAGCTGTACCTATATACTAGAGGGCACTGTATTAGACTTGTTACTATACACAAGCTGTGCCTATATACTAGAGGCACTTTATTATACTTGTTACTACTATATACACAAGCTGTACCTATATACTAGAGGGCACTGAATTAGACTTGTTACTATACACAAGCTGTACCTATATACTAGAGGCACTTTATTATACTTGTTACTATACACAAGCTGTACCTATATACTAGAGGGCACTGTATTAGACTTGTTACTATACACAAGCTGTACCTATATACTAGAGGCACTGTATTAGACTTGTTACTATACACAAGCTGTACCTATATACTAGAGGCACTTTATTATACTTGTTACTATACACAAGCAGTACCTATATACTAGAGGCACTGTATTAAACTTGTTACTATACACAAGCTGTACCTATATACTAGAGGTACTGTATTATACTTGTTACTATACACAAGCTGTACCTATATACTAGAGGCACTGTATTATTCTTGTTACTATACACAAGCAGTACCTATATACTAGAGGTACTGTATTATACTTGTTACTATACACAAGCTGTACCTATATACTAGAGGCACTGTATTATTCTTGTTACTATACACAAGCAGTACCTATATACTAGAGGCACTGTATTATTCTTGTTACTATACACAAGCTGTACCTATATACTAGAGGTACTGTATTAGACTTGTTACTATACACAAGCTGTACCTATATACTAGAGGCACTTTATTATACTTGTTACTATACACAAGCTGTACCTATATACTAGAGGCACTTTATTATACTTGTTACTATACACATGCTGTACCTATATACTAGAGGCACTTTATTATACTTGTTACTATACACAAGCTGTACCTATATACTAGAGGCACTTTATTATACTTGTTACTATACACAAGCTGTACCTATATACTAGAGGCACTTTATTATACTTGTTACTATACACAAGCTGTACCTATATACTAGAGGTACTGTATTAGACTTGTTACTATACACAAGCTGTACCTATATACTAGAGGTACTGTATTATACTTGTTACTATACACAAGCTGTACCTATATACTAGAGGTACTGTATTAGACTTGTTACTATACACAAGCTGTACCTATATACTAGAGGCACTGTATTAGACTTGTTACTATACACAAGCTGTACCTATATACTAGAGGCACTGGATTAGACTTGTTACTATACACAAGCTGTACCTATATACTAGAGGCACTTTATTATACCTGTTACTATACACAAGCTGTACCTATATACTAGAGGCACTTTATTATACTTGTTACTACTATATACACAAGCTGCACCTATATACTAGAGGCACTTAATTACACTTGTTACTATACACAAGCTGCACCTATATACTAGAGGCACTGTATTAGACTTGTTACTATACACAAGCTGTACCTTTATACTAGAGGCACTTTATTAGACGTGTTACTATACACAAGCTGTATCTATATACTAGAGGTACTGTATTAGACTTGTTACTATACACAAGCTGTACCTATATATTAGAGGTACTGTATTATACTTGTTACTATACACAAGCTGTACCTATATACTAGAGGCACTTTATTATACTTGTTACTATACACAAGCTGTACCTATATACTAGAGGCACTGTATTAGACTTGTTACTATGCACAAGCTGTACCTATATACTAGAGGTACTGTATTATACTTGTTACTATACACAAGCTGTACCTATATAATAGAGGGCACTGTATTAGACTTGTTACTATACACAAGCTGTACCTATATACTAGAGGTACTGTATTAGACTTGTTACTATACACAAGCTGTACCTGTATACTAGAGGCACTGTATTAGACTTGTTACTATACACATGCTGTACCTATATACTAGAGGCACTTTATTATATTTGTTACTATACACAAGCTGTACCTATATACTAGAGGTACTGTATTAGACTTGTTACTATACACAAGCTGTACCTATATATTAGAGGTACTGTATTATACTTGTTACTATACACAAGCTGTACCTATATACTAGAGGCACTTTATTATACTTGTTACTATACACAAGCTGTACCTATATACTAGAGGCACTGTATTAGACTTGTTACTATACACAAGCTGTACCTATATACTAGAGGTACTGTATTATACTTGTTACTATACACAAGCTGTACCTATATAATAGAGGGCACTGTATTAGACTTGTTACTATACACAAGCTGTACCTATATACTAGAGGTACTGTATTAGACTTGTTACTATACACATGCTGTACCTATATACTAGAGGCACTTTATTATACTTGTTACTACTATATACACAAGCTGCACCTATATACTAGAGGCACTTAATTACACTTGTTACTATACACAAGCTGCACCTATAAACTAGAGGCACTGTATTAGACTTGTTACTATACACAAGCTGTACCTTTATACTAGAGGTACTGTATTAGACTTGTTACTATACACAAGCTGTACCTATATACTAGAGGTACTGTATTATACTTGTTACTATACACAAGCTGTACCTATATACTAGAGGCACTTTATTATACTTGTTACTATACACAAGCTGTACCTATATACTAGAGGCACTGTATTAGACTTGTTACTATACACAAGCTGTACCTATATACTAGAGGTACTGTATTAGACTTGTTACTATACACAAGCTGTACCTATATACTAGAGGCACTGTATTAGACTTGTAACTATACACAAGCAGTACCTTTATACTAGAGGGCACAGTATTATACTTGTTACTATACACAAGCTGTACCTATATACTAGAGGTACTGTATTATACTTGTTACTATACACAAGCTGTACCTATATACTAGAGGCACTGTATTAGACTTGTTACTATACACAAGCTGTACCTATATACTAGAGGCACTGTATTATACTTGTTACTATACACAAGCTGTACCTATATACTAGAGGCACTGTATTAGACTTGATACTATACACAAGCTGTACCTATATACTAGAGGGCACTGTATTAGACTTGTTACTATACACAAGCTGTGCCTATATACTAGAGGCACTTTATTATACTTGTTACTACTATATACACAAGCTGTACCTATATACTAGAGGGCACTGAATTAGACTTGTTACTATACACAAGCTGTACCTATATACTAGAGGCACTTTATTATACTTGTTACTATACACAAGCTGTACCTATATACTAGAGGGCACTGTATTAGACTTGTTACTATACACAAGCTGTACCTATATACTAGAGGCACTGTATTAGACTTGTTACTATACACAAGCTGTACCTATATACTAGAGGCACTTTATTATACTTGTTACTATACACAAGCAGTACCTATATACTAGAGGCACTGTATTAAACTTGTTACTATACACAAGCTGTACCTATATACTAGAGGTACTGTATTATACTTGTTACTATACACAAGCTGTACCTATATACTAGAGGCACTGTATTATTCTTGTTACTATACACAAGCAGTACCTATATACTAGAGGTACTGTATTATACTTGTTACTATACACAAGCTGTACCTATATACTAGAGGCACTGTATTATTCTTGTTACTATACACAAGCAGTACCTATATACTAGAGGCACTGTATTATTCTTGTTACTATACACAAGCTGTACCTATATACTAGAGGTACTGTATTAGACTTGTTACTATACACAAGCTGTACCTATATACTAGAGGCACTTTATTATACTTGTTACTATACACAAGCTGTACCTATATACTAGAGGCACTTTATTATACTTGTTACTATACACATGCTGTACCTATATACTAGAGGCACTTTATTATACTTGTTACTATACACAAGCTGTACCTATATACTAGAGGCACTTTATTATACTTGTTACTATACACATGCTGTACCTATATACTAGAGGCACTTTATTATACTTGTTACTATACACAAGCTGTACCTATATACTAGAGGTACTGTATTAGACTTGTTACTATACACAAGCTGTACCTATATACTAGAGGTACTGTATTATACTTGTTACTATACACAAGCTGTACCTATATACTAGAGGTACTGTATTAGACTTGTTACTATACACAAGCTGTACCTATATACTAGAGGCACTGTATTAGACTTGTTACTATACACAAGCTGTACCTATATACTAGAGGCACTGTATTAGACTTGTTACTATACACAAGCTGTACCTATATACTAGAGGCACTTTATTATACCTGTTACTATACACAAGCTGTACCTATATACTAGAGGCACTTTATTATACTTGTTACTACTATATACACAAGCTGCACCTATATACTAGAGGCACTTAATTACACTTGTTACTATACACAAGCTGCACCTATATACTAGAGGCACTGTATTAGACTTGTTACTATACACAAGCTGTACCTTTATACTAGAGGCACTTTATTAGACGTGTTACTATACACAAGCTGTATCTATATACTAGAGGTACTGTATTAGACTTGTTACTATACACAAGCTGTACCTATATATTAGAGGTACTGTATTATACTTGTTACTATACACAAGCTGTACCTATATACTAGAGGCACTTTATTATACTTGTTACTATACACAAGCTGTACCTATATACTAGAGGCACTGTATTAGACTTGTTACTATGCACAAGCTGTACCTATATACTAGAGGTACTGTATTATACTTGTTACTATACACAAGCTGTACCTATATAATAGAGGGCACTGTATTAGACTTGTTACTATACACAAGCTGTACCTATATACTAGAGGTACTGTATTAGACTTGTTACTATACACAAGCTGTACCTGTATACTAGAGGCACTGTATTAGACTTGTTACTATACACATGCTGTACCTATATACTAGAGGCACTTTATTATATTTGTTACTATACACAAGCTGTACCTATATACTAGAGGTACTGTATTAGACTTGTTACTATACACAAGCTGTACCTATATATTAGAGGTACTGTATTATACTTGTTACTATACACAAGCTGTACCTATATACTAGAGGCACTTTATTATACTTGTTACTATACACAAGCTGTACCTATATACTAGAGGCACTGTATTAGACTTGTTACTATACACAAGCTGTACCTATATACTAGAGGTACTGTATTATACTTGTTACTATACACAAGCTGTACCTATATAATAGAGGGCACTGTATTAGACTTGTTACTATACACAAGCTGTACCTATATACTAGAGGTACTGTATTAGACTTGTTACTATACACATGCTGTACCTATATACTAGAGGCACTTTATTATACTTGTTACTATACACAAGCTGTACCTATATACTAGAGGTACTGTATTATACTTGTTACTATACACAAGCTGTACCTATATAATAGAGGGCACTGTATTAGACTTGTTACTATACACAAGCTGTACCTATATACTAGAGGTACTGTATTATACTTGTTACTATACACAAGCTGTACCTATATACTAGAGGCACTGTATTAGACTTGTTACTATACACAAGCTGTACCTATATACTAGAGGCACTTTATTATACTTGTTACTATACACAAGCTGTACCTATATACTAGAGGCACTTTATTATACTTGTTACTACTATATACACAAGCTGCACCTATATACTAGAGGCACTTAATTACACTTGTTACTATACACAAGCTGCACCTATAAACTAGAGGCACTGTATTAGACTTGTTACTATACACAAGCTGTACCTTTATACTAGAGGTACTGTATTAGACTTGTTACTATACACAAGCTGTACCTATATACTAGAGGTACTGTATTATACTTGTTACTATACACAAGCTGTACCTATATACTAGAGGCACTTTATTATACTTGTTACTATACACAAGCTGTACCTATATACTAGAGGCACTGTATTAGACTTGTTACTATACACAAGCTGTACCTATATACTAGAGGTACTGTATTAGACTTGTTACTATACACAAGCTGTACCTATATACTAGAGGCACTGTATTAGACTTGTAACTATACACAAGCAGTACCTTTATACTAGAGGGCACAGTATTATACTTGTTACTATACACAAGCTGTACCTATATACTAGAGGTACTGTATTATACTTGTTACTATACACAAGCTGTACCTATATACTAGAGGCACTGTATTAGACTTGTTACTATACACAAGCTGTACCTATATACTAGAGGCACTGTATTATACTTGTTACTATACACAAGCTGTACCTATATACTAGAGGCACTGTATTAGACTTGTTACTATACACAAGCTGTACCTATATACTAGAGGGCACTGTATTAGACTTGTTACTATACACAAGCTGTGCCTATATACTAGAGGCACTTTATTATACTTGTTACTACTATATACACAAGCTGTACCTATATACTAGAGGGCACTGAATTAGACTTGTTACTATACACAAGCTGTACCTATATACTAGAGGCACTTTATTATACTTGTTACTATACACAAGCTGTACCTATATACTAGAGGGCACTGTATTAGACTTGTTACTATACACAAGCTGTACCTATATACTAGAGGCACTGTATTAGACTTGTTACTATACACAAGCTGTACCTATATACTAGAGGCACTTTATTATACTTGTTACTATACACAAGCAGTACCTATATACTAGAGGCACTGTATTAAACTTGTTACTATACACAAGCTGTACCTATATACTAGAGGCACTGTATTAGACTTGTTACTATACACAAGCAGTACCTATATACTAGAGGCACTGTATTAGACTTGTTACTATACACAATCTGTACCTTTATACTAGAGGTACTGTATTATACTTGTTACTATACACAAGCTGTACCTATATACTAGAGGGCACTGTATTAGACTTGTTACTATACACAAGCTGTACCTATATACTAGAGGCACTGTATTAGATTTGTTACTATACACAAGCTGTACCTATATATTAGAGGTACTGTATTATACTTGTTACTATACACAAGCTGTACCTATATAACAGAGGGCACTGTATTAGACTTGTTACTATACACAAGCTGTACCTATATACTAGAGGTACTGTATTAGACTTGTTACTATACACATGCTGTACCTATATACTAGAGGCACTTTATTATACTTGTTACTATACACAAGCTGTACCTATATACTAGAGGTACTGTATTAGACTTGTTACTATACACAAGCTGTACCTATATACTAGAGGTACTGTATTATACTTGTTACTATACACAAGCTGTACCTATATACTAGAGGCACTGTATTAGACGTGTTACTATACACAAGCTGTACCTATATACTAGAGGCACTTTATTATACTTGTTACTATACACAAGCTGTACCTATATACTAGAGGCACTTTATTATACTTGTTACTATACACAAGCTGCACCTATATACTAGAGGCACTGTATTAGACTTGTTACTATACACAAGCTGTATCTATATACTAGAGGCACTGTATTAGACTTGTTACTATACACAAGCTGTATCTATATACTAGAGGCACTGTATTAGACTTGTTACTATACACAAGCTGCATCTATATACTAGAGGCACTGTATTAGACTTGTTACTATACACAAGCTGTACCTATATACTAGAGGGCACAGTATTATACTTGATACTATACACAAGCTGTACCTATATACTAGAGGCACTTTATTATACTTGTTACTATACACAAGCTGTACCTATATACTAGAGGCACTGTATTAGACTTGTTACTATACACAAGCTGTTCCAATATACTAGAGGAACTGTATTAGACTTGTTACTATACACAAGCTGTACCTATATACTAGAGGCACTGTATTATACTTGTTACTATACACAAGCTGTACCTATATACTAGAGGGCACAGTATTAGACTTGTTACTATACACAAGCTGTACCTATATACTAGAGGGCACAGTATTATACTTGTCACTATACACAAGCTGTACCTATATACTAGAGGTACTGTATTATACTTGTTACTATACACAAGCTGTACCTATATACTAGAGGCACTGTATTAGACTTGTTACTATACACAAGCTGTACCTATATACTAGAGGCACAGTATTATACTTGTTACTATACACAAGCTGTACCTATATACTAGAGGCACTGTATTAGACTTGATACTATACACAAGCTGTACCTATATACTAGAGGGCACTGCATTAGACTTGTTACTATACACAAGCTGTACCTATATACTAGAGGCACTGTATTATACTTGTTACTATACACAAGCTGTACCTATATACTAGAGGCACTGTATTAGACTAGATACTATACACAAGCTGTACCTATATACTAGAGGGCACTGCATTAGACTTGTTACTATACACAAGCTGTACCTATATACTAGAGGGCACTGCATTAGACTTGATACTATACACAAGCTGTACCTATATACTAGAGGGCACTGCATTAGACTTGTTACTATACACAAGCTGTACCTATAAACTAGAGGGCACAGTATTAGACTTGTTACTATACACAAGCTGTACCTATATACTAGAGGGCACAGTATTAGACTTGTTACTATACACAAGCTGTACCTATATACTAGAGGGCACTGAATTACACTTGTTACTATACACAAGCTGTACCTATATACTAGAGGCACTTTATTATACTTGTTACTACTATATACACAAGCTGTACCTATATACTAGAGGGCACTGTATTATACTTGTTACTATACACAAGCTGTACCTATATACTAGAGGGCACTGTATTAGACTTGTTACTATACACAAGCTGTACCTATATACTAGAGGCACTGTATTATACTTGTTACTATACACAAGCTGTACCTATATACTAGAGGCACTTTATTATACTTGTTACTATACACAAGCTGTACCTATATACTAGAGGGCACTGTATTAGACTTGTTACTATACACAAGCTGTACCTATATACTAGAGGCACTGTATTATTCTTGTTACTATACACAAGCTGTACCTATATACTAGAGGCACTGTATTATACTTGTTACTATACACAAGCTGTACCTATATACTAGAGGCACTGTATTAGACTTGTTACTATACACAAGCAGTACCTATATACTAGAGGCACTGTATTAGACTTGTTACTATACACAAGCTGTACCTTTATACTAGAGGTACTGTATTATACTTGTTACTATACACAAGCTGTACCTATATACTAGAGGGCACTGTATTAGACTTGTTACTATACACAAGCTGTACCTATATACTAGAGGCACTGTATTAGACTTGTTACTATACACAAGCTGTACCTATATACTAGAGGGCACAGTATTAGACTTGTTACTATACACAAGCTGTACCTATATATTAGAGGTACTGTATTATACTTGTTACTATACACAAGCTGTACCTATATACTAGAGACACTTTATTATACTTGTTACTATACACAAGCTGTACCTATATACTAGAGGCACTGTATTAGACTTGTTACTATACACAAGCTGTACCTATATACTAGAGGTACTGTATTATACTTGTTACTATACACAAGCTGTACCTATATAATAGAGGGCACTGTATTAGACTTGTTACTATACACAAGCTGTACCTATATACTAGAGGTACTGTATTAGACTTGTTACTATACACATGCTGTACCTATATACTAGAGGCACTGTATTAGACTTGTTACTATACACAAGCTGTACCTATATACTAGAGGTACTGTATTATACTTGTTACTATACACAAGCTGTACCTATATACTAGAGGCACTGTATTAGACGTGTTACTATACACAAGCTGTACCTATATACTAGAGGCACTTTATTATACTTGTTACTATACACAAGCTGTACCTATATACTAGAGGCACTTTATTATACTTGTTACTATACACAAGCTGCACCTATATACTAGAGGCACTGTATTAGACTTGTTACTATACACAAGCTGTATCTATATACTAGAGGCACTGTATTAGACTTGTTACTATACACAAGCTGTACCTATATACTAGAGGCACTGTATTAGACTTGTTACTATACACAAGCTGTACCTATATACTAGAGGTACTGTATTAGACTTGTTACTATACACAAGCTGTACCTATATACTAGAGGCACTGTATTAGACTTGTTACTATACACAAGCTGTACCTATATACTAGAGGTACTGTATTAGACTTGTTACTATACACAAGCTGTACCTATATACTAGAGGGCACAGTATTATACTTGTTACTATACACAAGCTGTACCTATATACTAGAGGGCACAGTATTAGACTTGTTACTATACACAAGCAGTACCTATATACTAGAGGTACTGTATTAGACGTGTTACCATACACAAGCTGTACCTATATACTAGAGGGCACAGTATTAGACTTGTTACTATACACAAGCTGTACATTTATACTAGAGGCACTGTATTAGACGTGTTACTATACACAAGCTGTACCTATATACTAGAGGTACTGTATTAGACTTGTTACTATACACAAGCTGTACCTATATACTAGAGGTACTGTATTAGACTTGTTACTATACACAAGCTGTACCTATATACTAGAGGCACTGTATTAGACTTGTTACTATACACAAGCTGTACCTATATACTAGAGGCACTGTATTAGACTTGTTACTATACACAAGCTGTACCTATATACTAGAGGCACTGTATTAGACTTGTTACTATACACAAGCTGTACCTATATACTAGAGGTACTGTATTAGACTTGTTACTATACACAAGCTGTACCTATATACTAGAGGGCACAGTATTAGACTTGTTACTATACACAAGCTGTACCTATATAATAGAGGGCACTGTATTAGACTTGTTACTATACACAAGCTGTACCTATATACTAGAGGTACTGTATTAGACTTGTTACTATACACATGCTGTACCTATATACTAGAGGCACTGTATTAGACTTGTTACTATACACAAGCTGTACCTATATACTAGAGGTACTGTATTATACTTGTTACTATACACAAGCTGTACCTATATACTAGAGGCACTGTATTAGACGTGTTACTATACACAAGCTGTACCTATATACTAGAGGCACTTTATTATACTTGTTACTATACACAAGCTGTACCTATATACTAGAGGCACTTTATTATACTTGTTACTATACACAAGCTGCACCTATATACTAGAGGCACTGTATTAGACTTGTTACTATACACAAGCTGTATCTATATACTAGAGGCACTGTATTAGACTTGTTACTATACACAAGCTGTACCTATATACTAGAGGCACTGTATTAGACTTGTTACTATACACAAGCTGTACCTATATACTAGAGGTACTGTATTAGACTTGTTACTATACACAAGCTGTACCTATATACTAGAGGCACTGTATTAGACTTGTTACTATACACAAGCTGTACCTATATACTAGAGGTACTGTATTAGACTTGTTACTATACACAAGCTGTACCTATATACTAGAGGGCACAGTATTATACTTGTTACTATACACAAGCTGTACCTATATACTAGAGGGCACAGTATTAGACTTGTTACTATACACAAGCAGTACCTATATACTAGAGGTACTGTATTAGACGTGTTACCATACACAAGCTGTACCTATATACTAGAGGGCACAGTATTAGACTTGTTACTATACACAAGCTGTACATTTATACTAGAGGCACTGTATTAGACGTGTTACTATACACAAGCTGTACCTATATACTAGAGGTACTGTATTAGACTTGTTACTATACACAAGCTGTACCTATATACTAGAGGTACTGTATTAGACTTGTTACTATACACAAGCTGTACCTATATACTAGAGGTACTGTATTAGACGTGTTACTATACACAAGCTGTACCTATATACTAGAGGGCACTGTATTAGACGTGTTACTATACACAAGCTGTACCTATATACTAGAGGGCACTGTACTATACTTGTTACTATACACAAGCTGTACCTATATACTAGAGGCACTGTATTAGACTTGTTACTATACACAAGCTGTACCTATATACTAGAGGCACTGTATTAGACTTGTTACTATACACAAGCTGTACCTATATACTAGAGGTACTGTATTAGACTTGTTACTATACACAAGCTGTACCTATATACTAGAGGGCACAGTATTAGACTTGTTACTATACACAAGCTGTACCTATATACTAGAGGGCACTGTATTAGACGTGTTACTATACACAAGCTGTACCTATATACTAGAGGTACTGTATTAGACTTGTTACTATACACAAGCTGTACCTATATACTAGAGGGCACTGTATTATACTTGTTACTATACACAAGCTGTACCTATATATTGAGGCACTGTATTAGACTTGTTACTATACACAAGCTGTACCTATATACTAGAGGCACTGTATTAGACTTATAACTATACACAAGCTGTACCTATATACTAGAGGTACTGTATTAGACTTGTTACTATACACAAGCTGTACCTATATAATAGAGGGCACTGTATTAGACTTGTTACTATACACAAGCTGTACCTATATACTAGAGGGCACTGTATTAGACTTGTTACTATACACAAGCTGTACCTATATACTAGAGGTACTGTATTATACTTGTTACTATACACAAGCTGTACCTATATACTAGAGGGCACTGTATTATACTTGTTACTATACACAAGCTGTACCTTTATACTAGAGGCACTGTATTACACGTGTTACTATACACAAGCTGTACCTATATACTAGAGGTACTGTATTAGACTTGTTACTATACACAAGCTGTACCTATATACTAGAGGGCACTGTATTAGACTTGTTACTATACATAAGCTGTACCTATATACTAGAGATACTGTATTAGACTTGTTACTATACACAAGCTGTACCTATATACTAGAGGGCACTGTATTAGACGTGTTACTATACACAAGCTGTACCTATATACTAGAGGTACTGTATTAGACTTGTTTCTATACACAAGCTGTACCTATATACTAGAGGGCACTGTATTAGACTTGTTACTATACACAAGCTGTACCTATATACTAGAGGCACTGTATTAGACTTGTAACTATACACAAGCATTACCTATATACTAGAGGGCACAGTATTATACTTGTTACTATACACAAGCAGTACCTATATACTAGAGGGCACAGTATTATACTTGTTACTATACACAAGCAGTACCTATATACTAGAGGGCACAGTATTATACTTGTTACTATACACAAGCAGTACCTATATACTAGAGGGCACTGTATTAGACTTGTTACTATACACAAGCTGTACCTATATACTAGAGGCACTGTATTAGACTTGTTACTATACACAAGCTGTACCTTTATACTAGAGGTACTGTATTAAACTTGTTACTATACACAAGCTGTACCTATATACTAGAGGTACTGTATTATACTTGTTACTATACACAAGCTGTACCTATATACTAGAGGCACTTTATTATACTTGTTACTATACACAAGCTGTACCTATATACTAGAGGTACTGTATTAGACTTGTTACTATACACAAGCTGTATCTATATACTAGAGGTACTGTATTAGACTTGTTACTATACACAAGCTGTACCTATATACTAGAGGCACTGTATTAGACTTGTTACTATACACAAGCTGTACCTTTATACTAGAGGGCACTGTATTAGACGTGTTACTATACACAAGCTGTACCTATATACTAGAGGTACTGTATTAGACTTGTTACTATACACAAGCTGTACCTATATACTAGAGGCACTGTATTAGACTTGTTACTATACACAAGCTGTATCTATATACTAGAGGTACTGTATTAGACTTGTTACTATACACAAGCTGTACCTTTATACTAGAGGCACAGTATTAGACTTGTTACTATACACAAGCTGTATCTATATACTAGAGGTACTGTATTAGACTTGTTACTAAACACAAGCTGTACCTATATACTATAGGCACTGTATTAGACTTGTTACTATACACAAGCTGTACCTATATACTAGAGGTACTGTATTAGACTTGTTACTATACACAAGCTGTGTTACGGTACCAACTGTATACCAAGGGTTAATACCAGATGAACAATGTCCTGCATACAGAATCAGCACTTCACAACCTTGATCAGTTTCCCTGCAAACATGAGACCAAGCTCCACATTTCAGGTTTAAAACAGGATAATAACTTTATTTGAAGGCAGCATACAGATTTATACAGGTTTTTGACCCCCCCACAGATGGGGGTTGAAAGAATGTTGTACATTAGATAAAAGGGAGAAGCGCCCTTGACATGATACAATAGGATTATATTACTTAAACACTTCAACCACAGGACACTCTTGACTCTCCTTATCACTTAGGCGTTTCTCTCTGGGGGTGATCAAACAATAGAATGCTAAGCATTAATTAGATTGTAGCTGGAGCCAGCCACTTGTGGTTAGAAAATAAAAGTTAACACTTTCAGTCCTGACCGAAGGGTCTGTCACATAGCTCCCCCCTTGTGGAACACTCCGGCAGACCCGGCTTGACCCTTTTGCGGGTCAACCTGGGGATGACCGGACTAAGGGGTGGTAGGCATGTCAGTTTGCTGGGACAATCCATCTGTATTCCCGTTATGAGAGAGAATCCCTGTCTGTATAAATAAGGGTTCAACCTCTTCAGTGCCCCGACTAGGGCTAAACAGTCCTTCAAAATATCATCGGCTTCTTTACGTGGTTTTTGTACCTGCTCTTTATAGGTATCCACAATCCCTTCATACTGACATAGGGTGCCCTTGAGTTGCTGCACCTCACTATGAGCCAGCGTCAGCTTCTCCTCCAGTGTCACTAAGTTTGTCCTTAATGTTTCATGTTCCACTCTCAAGCTGGTGTTTTCTGCAGTCTGTCGGTGCAGCTTGTCTAGCAGAGATTCCTGTTCTAAACGTGCTTTTTCCTCTGCACTCCTCTTCTCTCCCGCTAGCACTGTTACATGATTATTTAACGTGACCATTTTATCCTCTACGTGACTCTTCTCCTTCATCAGCGCATTGTAACGTGACTCCCACATATCAATAGCGGATAGAGATTTACTGAGCTCAGCGTCCTGGGGCTTAGCAGCAGGGGGGTCAGTCTCTGCTGCACGGATCTGAGCACGGGTAGTCACAGGGTTAACATCAGCGGGACCCATGGGAGCATAGGCAGAAACAAGGGGGACCAAGGTATTTCCAAGGAGAACATCAGCTGGTAAATCCTTCATGACCCCCACATTCACAGGTCTAGCGCCCCCTCCCCAATCCAAATGCACCCTGGCAACAGGCAGGCGGAACACAGTGCCCCCTGCTACCCTCACAGCCACAGTGTCTCCTGTGTGCTGTTTCTCAGACACCAAGTTCTTTCGAAGCAAGGTCATGGTAGCACCAGTATCCCGTAGACCACTGACCTCCTTCCCATTCACTTTAACCAGTTGCCGGTTATTCCGGTGGGCAGCTTGCACAAGGTCTGCCTCATGTAGGATGCCCCAGCATTCTTGCGCCTCTACGTAGCGGGCCGCAGGCTGAGGGTTACGTGGGATTCCGCCGGCGGGTCTTCTCCAGGACTGTGCTTGGTTCGCTGCATTTAGGGGACACTCTGGTCTTTTGTGCCCTAGTTGCTTACATCCAAAGCACCGAATCGGTTGTGAGTAGCCCCGCGAATTGAACCAGGCTCTCTGAGGGTAGTTCGTGGCCCGAGACCGTGTGGTATAGCGGTGCGCTGGGGGTTGGTAACTGGCAGGTGCTGGGGTGACTGGGGGTCTGTACTCCACTCTGGCAGGGGGCTTAGTGGTAGCAGTGTCCAGTTTGCGGGCATCCGTATACTCATCTGCCAAGCGAGCCGCTTCATGCAGGGTGGAGGGTTTACGGTCCCGAACCCACTCTCTAACTCCTGCTGATAACTTGTCAAAGCAATGTTCCAACAGGAATAGCTGCAGCACCTCTTCCCCAGACACGGCTTGGCACCCCGCCATCCAGTGCGATGCTGTGCGGTGCACCTTATATGCCCACTCAACGTAGGAATCACCAGCCAATTTAACAGTGTCTCTGAACCGCCTCCGGTATGCCTCCGGTGTAACCGCATACCTGGAGAGCAGAGCCTCTTTTACAGTATTATAATCCCCGACTTCCTCATCTGGAATGGCCCGAAAAGCCTCACTGGCCCGGCCGGATAATTTTCCGGATAATATCATGACCCAGTCCTCTGCGGGTACCTGGTGTAGTGCACATTGCCTCTCAAAATCCGCAAGGTACCCATCAATCTCTCCTTCTGTTTCCAGGAAGTTTTTAAAAGCTGCAAAATTTACTTTTCTCTTTTCCACTGGGGTTCCTGTGACTTGGGCTGCTGCAGCGCCGCTTTGGCGAAGTAGGTTGGCCTCCACAGCTGCTATGACCCGGTCGATAATTTCCGCAGATGGGTTGGGGCCATAATATGCCAGTCTTATTTTAACTGCCCGATCAAAGCTTGCTTCTTCAGGGGTTCTGTCTGATATGCTGGGCCCATTGGTTCCTTCTGTCCCTGGTACTCTTTCCATCTTAGTCAGTATTGTAATAATCCCCCTCTTCCTGAGGTTACTGGCTTGTGTAGTTGCTCTTCTGGGCGATAAGGTTCATTCCGTCGCTTGCCACCAATGTTACGGTACCAACTGTATACCAAGGGTTAATACCAGATGAACAATGTCCTGCATACAGAATCAGCACTTCACAACCTTGATCAGTTTCCCTGCAAACATGAGACCAAGCTCCACATTTCAGGTTTTAAACAGAATAACACTTTATTTGAAGGCAGCACACAGATTTATACAGGTTTTTGACCCCCCCCACAGATGGGGGTTGAAAGAATGTTGTACATTAGATAAAAGGGAGAAGCGCCCTTGACATGATACAATAGGATTATATTACTTAAACACTTCAACCACAGGACACTCTTGACTCTCCTTATCACTTAGGCGTTTCTCTCTGGGGGTGATCAAACAATAGAATGCTAAGCATTAATTAGATTGTAGCTGGAGCCAGCCACTTGTGGTTAGAAAATAAAGTTAACACTTTCAGTCCTGACCGAAGGGTCTGTCACAAGCTGTACCTATATACTAGAGGCACTGTATTAGACTTGTTACTATACACAAGCTGTATCTATATACTAGAGGTACTGTATTAGACTTGTTACTATACACAAGCTGTACCTATATACTAGAGGGCACAGTATTATACTTGTTACTATACACAAGCTGTACCTATATACTAGAGGCACTGTATTATACTTGTTACTATACACAAGCTGTACCTATATACTAGAAGCACTGTATTAGACTTGTTACTATACACAAGCTGTACCTATATACTAGAGGCACTTTATTAGACTTGTTACTATACACAAGCTGTACCTATATACTAGAGGGCACTGTATTATACTTGTTACTATACACAAGCTGTACCTATATACTAGAGGCACTGTATTAGACTTGTTACTATACACAAGCTGTACCTATATACTAGAGGTACTGTATTAGACTTGTTACTATACACAAGCTGTACCTATATACTAGAGGGCACTGTATTATACTTGTTACTATACACAAGCAGTACCTATATACTAGAGGTACTGTATTAGACTTGTTACTATACACAAGCTGTATCTATATACTAGAGGGCACAGTATTATACTTGTTACTATACACAAGCTGTACCTATATACTAGAGGGCACTGTATTATACTTGTTACTATACACAAGCTGTACCTATATACTAGAGGCACTGTATTAGACTTGTTACTATACACATGCTGTACCTATATACTAGAGGTACTGTATTAGAGTACACAATACACAGGTTGTACAGTCTGTACCTATATAGTAGAGAGTACACAATACACAGGTTGTACAGTCTGTACTTATATACTAGAGAGTACACAATACACAGGTTGTACAGTCTGTACTTATATACTAGAGAGTACACAATACACAAGTTGTACAGTCTGTACCTATATACTAGAGAGTACACAATACACAGGTTGTACAGTCTGTACTTAAATACTAGAGAGTACACAATACACAGGTTGTACAGTCTGTACCTATATAGTAGAGAGTACACAATACACAGGTTGTACAGTCTGTACCTATATACTAGAGAGTACACAATACACAGGTTGTACAGTCTGTACTTATATACTAGAGAGTACACAATACACAGGTTGTACAGTCTGTACTTATATACTAGAGAGTACACAATACACAGGTTGTACAGTCTGCACCTATATACTAGAGAGTACACAATACACAGGTTGTACAGTCTGTACTTATATACTAGAGAGTACACAATACACAGGTTGTACAGTCTGTACCTATATAGTAGAGAGTACACAATACACAGGTTGTACAGTCTGTACCTATATACTAGAGAGTACACAATACACAGGTTGTACAGTCTGTACTTATATACTAGAGAGTACACAATACACAGGTTGTACAGTCTGTACCTATATACTAGAGAGTACACAATACACAAGTTGTACAGTCTGTACCTATATACTAGAGAGTACACAATACACAGGTTGTACAGTCTGTACCTATATACTAGAGAGTACACAATACACAGGTTGTACAGTCAGTACTTATATACTAGAGAGTACACAATACACAGGTTGTACAGTCTGTACCTATATACTAGAGAGTACACAATACACAGGTTGTACAGTCTGTACTTATATACTAGAGAGTACACAATACACAGGTTGTACAGTCTGTACTTATATACTAGAGAGTACACAATACACAGGTTGTACAGTCTGCACCTATATACTAGAGAGTACACAATACACAGGTTGTACAGTCTGTACCTATATACTAGAGAGTACACAATACACAGGTTGTACAGTCTGTACCTATATACTAGAGAGTACACAATACACAGGTTGTACAGTCTGTACTTATAAACTAGAGAGTACACAATACACAGGTTGTACAGTCTGTACCTATATACTAGAGAGTACACAATACACAGATTGTACAGTCTGTACCTATATAGTAGAGAGTACACAATACACAGGTTGTACAGTCTGTACCTATATACTAGAGAGTACACAATACACAGGTTGTGCAGTCTGTACCTATATACTAGAGAGTACACAATACACAGGTTGTACAGTCTGTACCTATATACTAGAGAGTACACAATACACAGGTTGTACAGTCTGTACCTATATACTAGAGAGTACACAATACACAGGTTGTACAGTCTGTACCTATATACTAGAGAGTACACAATACACAGGTTGTACAGTCTGTACTTATATACTAGAGACTACACAATACACAGGTTGTACAGTCTGTACCTATATACTAGAGAGTACACAATACACAGGTTGTACAGACTGTACCTATATACTAGAGAGTACACAAGTTGTACAGTCTGTACCTATATACTAGAGAGTACACAATACACAGGTTGTACAGTATGTACCTATATACTAGAGAGTACACAATACACAAGTTGTACAGTCTGTACCTATATACTAGAGAGTACACAATGAAAAAGGTTGTACAGTATGTACCTATATACTAGAGAGTACACAATACACAGGTTGTACAGTCTGTACTTATATACTAGAGAGTACACAATACACAGGTTGTACAGTCTGTACCTATATACTAGAGAGTACACAATACACAGGTTGTACAGTCTGTACCTATATACTAGAGAGTACACAATACACAGGTTGTACAGTCTGTACCTATATACTAGAGAGTACACAATACACAGGTTGTACAGTCTGTTCTTATATACTAGAGAGTACACAATACACAGGTTGTACAGTCTGTACCTATATACTAGAGAGTACACAATACACAGGTTGTACAGTCTGTACCTATATACTAGAGAGTACACAATACACAGGTTGTACAGTATGTACCTATATACTAGAGAGTACACAATACACAGGTTGTACAGTCTGTACCTATATACTAGAGAGTACACAATACACAGGTTGTACAGTCTGTACCTATATATTAGAGAGTACACAATACACAGGTTGTACAGTCTGTACCTATATACTAGAGAGTACACAATACACAGGTTGTACAGTCTGCACCTATATACTAGAGAGTACACAATACACAGGTTGTACAGTCTGTACCTATATACTAGAGAGTACACAATACACAGGTTGTACAGTCAGTACTTATATACTAGAGAGTACACAATACACAGGTTGTACAGTCTGTACCTATATACTAGAGAGTACACAATACACAGGTTGTACAGTCTGTACCTATATACTAGAGAGTACACAATACACAGGTTGTACAGTCTGTACTTATATACTAGAGAGTACACAATACACAGGTTGTACAGTCTGTACCTATATACTAGAGAGTACACAATACACACGTTGTACAGTCTGTACCTATATACTAGAGAGTACACAATACACAGGTTGTACAGTCTGTACCTATATACTAGAGAATACACAATACACAGGTTGTACAGTCTGTACTTATATACTAGAGAGTACACAATACACAGGTTGTACAGTCTGTACCTATATACTAGAGAGTACACAATACACAGGTTGTACAGTCTGTACCTATATAGTAGAGAGTACACAATACACAGGTTGTACAGTCTGTACCTATATACCAGAGAGTACACAATACACAGGTTGTACAGTCTGTACCTATATACTAGAGAGTACACAATACACAAGACCTTTATACTAGAGGCACTGTATTAGACGTGTTACTATACACAAGCTGTACCTTTATACTAGAGGTACTGTATTAGACTTGTTACTATACACAAGCTGTACCTATATACTAGAGGGCACTGTATTATACTTGTTACTATACACAAGCTGTACCTATATACTAGAGGTACTGTATTAGACTTGTTACTATACACAAGCTGTACCTATATACTAGAGGTACTGTATTAGACTTGTTACTATACACAAGCTGTACCTATATACTAGAGGCCCTGTATTAGACTTGTTACTATACACAAGCTGTACCTATATACTAGAGGGCACTGTATTAGACTTGTTACTATACACAAGCTGTACCTATATACTAGAGGTACTGTATTAGACTTGTTACTATACACAAGCTGTACCTATATACT
>NC_069506.1:2895157-2991136 GCF_027579735.1 Bombina bombina | reverse complement strand
CTGTCACATAGTGATGTATTATAGCACTGTATACAGCCGGCCCCTCTGTACCTGTAGTGTGCGGGGTAAAGCTTCTGGGGAACACCCTGTCACATAGTGATGTATTATAGGCACTGTATACACAGCCGGCCCCTCTGTACCTGCAGTGTGCGGGGGTAAAGCTTCTGGGGAACACCCTGTCACATAGTGATGTATTATAGGCACTGTATACACAGCCGGCCCCTCTGTACCTGTAGTGTGCGGGGGTAAAGCTTCTGGGGAACACCCTGTCACATAGTGATGTATTATAGGCACTGTATACACAGCCGGCCCTCTGTACCTGCATGCGTGCGCGGGGTAAAGCTTCTGGGGAACACCCTGTCACATAGTGATGTATTATAGGCACTGTATACACAGCCGGCCCCTCTGTACCTGCAGTGTGCGGGGTAAAGCTTCTGGGAACACCTGTCACATAGTGATGTTATTATAGGCACTGTATACACAGCCGGCCCCTCTGTACTGCAGTGTGCGGGGGTAAAGCTTCTGGGGAACACCCTGTCACATAGTGATTATTATAGGCACTGTATACACAGCCGGCCCCTCTGTACCTGTAGTGTGCGGGGGTAAGAGCTGGGGAACACCCTGTCACATAGTGATGTATTATAGGCACTGTATACACAGCCGGCCCTCTGTCCTGCAGTGTGCGGGGGTAAAGCTTCTGGGGAGACACCCTGTCACATAGTGATGTATTATAGGCACTGTATACACAGCCGGCCCCTCTGTACCTGCAGTGTGCGGGGTAAAGCTTCTGGGGAACACCCTGTCACATAGTGATGTATTATAGGCACTGTATACACAGCCGGCCTCTGTACCTGCAGTGTGCGGGGGTAAAGCTTCTGGGGAACACCCTGTCACATAGTGATGTATTATAGGCATGTATACACAGCCGGCCCCTCTGTACCTGCAGTGTGCGGGGTAAAGCTTCTGGGGAACACCCTGTCACATAGTGATGTATTATAGGCACTGTATACACAGCCGGCCCCTCTGTACCTGCAGTGTGCGGGGGTAAAGCTTCTGGGGAACACCCTGTCACATAGTGATGTATTATAGGCACTGTATACACAGCCGGCCCCTCTGTACCTGCAGTGTGCGGGGTAAAGCTTCTGGGGAACACCCTGTCACATAGTGATGTATTATAGGCACTGTATACACAGACGGCCCCTCTGTACCTGCAGTGTGCGGGGTAAAGCTTCTGGGGAACACCCTGTCACATAGTGATGTATTATAGGCACTGTATACACAGCCGGCCCCTCTGTACCTGCAGTGTGCGGGCGGTGGGTAAAGCTTCTGGGGAACCCCTGTCACATAGTGATGTATTATAGGCACTGTATACACAGCCGGCCCCTCTGTACCTGCAGTGTGCGGGGTAAAGCTTCTGGGGAACACCCTGTCACATAGTGATGTATTATAGGCACTGTATACACAGCCGGCCCTCTGTACCTGCAGGTGCGGGGTAAAGCTTCTGGGGAACACCCTGTCACATAGTGATGTATTATAGGCACTGTATACACAGCCGGCCCCTCTGTACCTGCAGTGTGCGCGGGTAAAGCTTCTGGGGAACACCCTGTCACATAGTGATGTATTATAGGCACTGTATACACAGACCGACCCTCTGTACCTGCAGTGTGCGGGGGTAAAGCTTCTGGGAACACCCTGTCACATAGTGATGTATTATAGGCACTGTATACACAGCCGGCCCCTCTGTACCTGCAGTGTGCGTGGGGGTAAAGCTTCTGGGGAACACCCTGTCACATAGTGATGTATTATAGGCACTGTATACACAGCCGGCCCCTCTGTACCTGTATTGTGCGGGGGTAAAGCTTCTGGGGAACACCCTGTCACATAGTGATGTATTATAGGCACTGTATACACAGCCGGCCCCTCTGTACCTGCAGTGTGCGCGGGTAAAGCTTCTGGGGAACACCCTGTCACATAGTGATGTATTATAGGCACTGTATACACAGCCGGCCCCTCTGTACCTGTAGTGTGCGGGGGTAAAGCTTCTGGGGAACACCCTGTCACATAGTGATGTATATAGGCACTGTATACACAGCCGGCCCCTCTGTCCTGCAGTGTGCGGGGGTAAAGCTTCTGGGGAACACCCTGTCACATAGTGATGTATATAGGCACTGTATACACAGCCGGCCCTCTGTACCTGCAGTGTGCGGGGGTAAAGCTTCTGGGGAACACCCTGTCACATAGTGTGTATTATAGGCACTGTATACACAGCCGGCCCCTCTGTCCTGCAGTGTGGGGGGTAAAGCTTCTGGGGAACACCCTGTCACATAGTGATGTATTATAGGCACTGTATACACAGCCGGCCCCTCTGTACCTGCAGTGTGCGGGGTAAAGCGTCATGGGAACACCCTGTCACATAGTGATGTATTATAGGCACTGTATACACAGCGGCCCCTCTGTACCTGCAGTGTGCGGGGTAAAGCTTCTGGGGAACACCCTGTCACATAGTGATGTATTATAGGCACTGTATACACAGCGGCCCCTCTGTACCTGCAGTGTGCGGGGTAAAGCTTCTGGGGAACACCCTGTCACATAGTGATGTATTATAGGCACTGTATACACAGCCGGCCCCTCTGTACCTGTTGTGTGCGGGGGTAAAGCTTCTGGGGAACACCCTGTCACATAGTGATGTATTATAGGCACTGTATACACAGCCGGCCCCTCTGTACCTGTAGTGTGCGGGGGTAAAGCTTCTGGGGAACACCCTGTCACATAGTGATGTATTATAGGCACTGTATACACAGCCGGCCCCTCTGTACCTGCAGTGTGCGGGGGTAAAGCTTCTGGGGAACACCCTGTCACATAGTGATGTATTATAGGCACTGTATACACAGCCGGCCCCTCTGTACCTGCAGTGTGCGGGGGTAAAGCTTCTGGGGAACACCCTGTCACATAGTGATGTATTATAGGCACTGTATACACAGCCGGCCCCTCTGTACCTGCAGTGTGCGGGGGTAAAGCTTCTGGGGAACACCCTGTCACATAGTGATGTATTATAGGCACTGTATACACAGCCGGCCCCTCTGTACCTGCAGTGTGCGGGGGTAAAGCTTCTGGGGACACCCTGTCACATAGTGATGTATTATAGGCACTGTATACACAGCCGGCCCCTCTGTACCTGCAGTGTGCGGGGGTAAAGCTTCTGGGGAACACCCTGTCACATAGTGATGTATTATAGGCACTGTATACACAGCCGGCCCTCTGTACCTGCAGTGTGCGCGGGTAAAGCTTCTGGGGAACACCCTGTCACATAGTGATGTATTATAGGCACTGTATACACAGCCGGCCCCTCTGTACCTGCAGTGTGCGGGGGTAAAGCTTCTGGGGAACACCTGTCACATAGTGATGTATTATAGGCACTGTATACACAGCCGGCCCCTCTGTACCTGCAGTGTGCGGGGTAAAGCTTCTGGGGAAACACCCTGTCACATAGTGATGTTTATAGGCACTGTATACACAGCCGGCCCCTCTGTACCTGTAGTGTGCGGGGTAAAGCTTCTGGGGAACACCCTGTCACATAGTGATGTATTATAGGCACTGTATACACAGCCGGCCCCTCTGTACCTGCAGTGTGCGGGGGTAAAGCTTCTGGGGAACACCCTGTCACATAGTGATGTATTATAGGCACTGTATACACAGCCGGCCCCTCTGTACCTGCAGTGTGCGGTGGGTAAAGCTTCTGGGGAACACCCTGTCACATAGTGATGTATTATAGGCACTGTATACACAGCCGGCCCCTCTGTACCTGCAGTGTGCGCGGGGTAAAGCTTCTGGGAACACCCTGTCACATAGTGATGTATTATAGGCACTGTATACACGGGCCCTCTGTACCTGTAGTGTGCGGGGGTAAAGCTTCTGGGGAACACCCTGTCACATAGTGATGTATTATAGCACTGTATACACAGCCGGCCCCTCTGTACCTGCAGTGTGCGGGGGTAAAGCTTCTGGGGAAACACCCTGTCACATAGTGATGTATTATAGGCACTGTATACACAGCCGGCCCCTCTGTACCTGCAGTGTGCGGGGTAAAGCTTCTGGGGAACACCCTGTCACATAGTGATGTATTATAGGCACTGTATACACAGCCGGCCCCTCTGTACTGCAGTGTGCGGGGGTAAAGCTTCTGGGAACACCCTGTCACATAGTGATGTATTATAGGCACTGTATACACAGCCGGCCCCTCTGTACCTGCAGTGTGCGGGGGTAAAGCTTCGGGGAACACCCTGTCACATAGTGATGTATTATAGGCACTGTATACACAGCCGGCCCCTCTGTACCTGCAGTGTGCGGGGGTAAAGCTTCTGGGAACACCCTGTCCATAGTGATGTATTATAGGCACTGATACACAGCCGGCCCCTCTGTACCTGCAGTGTGCGCGGGGTAAAGCTTCTGGGGAACACCCTGTCACATAGTGATGTATTATAGGCACTGTATTACACAGCCGGGCCCCTCTGTACCTGCAGTGTGCGGGGGTAAAGCCTTCTGGGAACACCCTGTCACATAGTGATGTATTATAGGCACTGTATACCACAGCCGGCCCCTCTGTACCTGCAGTTGTGCGGGGGTAAAGCTTCTGGGGAACACCCTGTCACATAGTGATGTATTATAGGCACTGTATACAACAGCCGGCCCCTCTGTACCTGCAGTGTGCGGGGGTAAAGCTTCTGGGGAACACCCTGTCACATAGTGATGTATTATAGGCACTGTTTAACACAGCCGGCCCCTCTGTACCTGCAGTGTGCGGGGTAAAGCTTCTGGGAACACCCTGTCACATAGTGATGTATTATAGGCACTGTATACACAGCCGGCCCCTCTGTACCTGCAGTGTGGGGGGTAAAGCTTCTGGGGAACACCCTGTCACATAGTGATGTATTATAGGCACTGTATACACAGCCGGCCCCTCTGTACCTGCAGTGTGCGGGGTAAAGCTTCTGGGGAACACCCTGTCACATAGTGATGTATTATAGGCACTGTATACACAGCCGGCCCCTCTGTACCTGCAGTGTGCGGGTAAAGCTTCTGGGGAACACCCTGTCACATAGTGATGTATTATAGGCACTGTATACACAGCCGGCCCCTCTGTACTGCAGTGTGCGGGGGTAAAGCTTCTGGGAACACCCTGTCACATAGTGATGTATTATAGGCACTGTATACACAGCCGGCCCCTCTGTACCTGCAGTGTGCGGGGGTAAAGCTTCTGGGGAACACCCTGTCACATAGTGATGTATTATAGGCACTGTATACACAGCCGGCCCCTCTGTACCTGCAGTGTGCGGGGGTAAAGCTTCTGGGGAACACCCTGTCACATAGTGATGTATTATAGGCACTGTATACACAGCCGGCCCCTCTGTACCTGCAGTGTGCGGGGTAAAGCTTCTGGGAACACCCTGTCACATAGTGATGTATTATAGGCACTGTATACACAGCCGGCCCCTCTGTACCTGCAGTGTGCGGGGGTAAAGCTTCTGGGGAGCACCCTGTCACATAGTGATGTATTATAGGCACTGTATACACAGCCGGCCCCTCTGTACCTGCAGTGTGCGGGGGTAAAGCTTCTGGGGAGCACCCTGTCACATAGTGATGTATTATAGGCACTGTATACACAGCCGGCCCCTCTGTACCTGCAGTGTGCGGGGGTAAAGCTTCTGGGGAACACCCTGTCACATAGTGATGTATTATAGGCACTGTATACACAGCCGGCCACTCTGTACCTGCAGTGTGCGGGGTAAAGCTTCTGGGGAACACCCTGTCACATAGTGTGATGTATTATAGGCACTGTATACACAGCCGGGCCCCTCTGTACCTGCAGTGTGCGGGGTAAAGCTTCTGGGGAACACCCTGTCACATAGTGATGTATTATAGGCACTGTATACACAGCCGCCCCTCTGTACCTGCAGTGTGCGGGGTAAAAGCTTCTGGGGAACACCCTGTCACATAGTGATGTATTATAGGCACTGTATACACAGCCGGCCCCTCTGTACCTGCAGTGTGCGGGGGTAAAAGCTTCTGGGGAACACCCTGTCACATAGTGATGTATTATAGGCACTGTATACACAGCCGGCCCCTCTGTACCTGCAGTGTGCGGGGTAAAGCTGGGGAACACCCTGTCACATAGTGATGTATTATAGGCACTGTATACACAGCCGGCCCCTCTGTACCTGCAGTGTGCGGGGTAAAGCTGGGGAACACCCTGTCACATAGTGATGTATTATAGGCACTGTATACACAGCCGGCCCCTCTGTACCTGCAGTGTAGCGGGGGTAAAGCTCTGGGGAACACCCTGTCACATAGTGATGTATTATAGGCACTGTAATACACAGCCGGCCCCTCTGTACCTGCAGTGTGCGGGGGTAAAGCTCTTCTGGGACCACCCTGTCACATAGTGATGTATTATAGGCACTGTATACACAGCCGGCCCCTCTGTACCTGCTAGTGTGCGGGGGTAAAGCTTCTGGGAACACGCCTGTCACATAGTGATGTATTATAGGCACTGTATACACAGCCGGCCCCTCTGTACCTGCAGTGTTGCGGGGGTAAAGCTTCTGGGGGAACAACCCTGTCTCATAGTGATGTTATATAGGCACTGTCTACTCAGCCGGCCCCTCTGTACCTGCAGTGTGCGGGGGTAAAGCTTCTGGGGAACACCCTGTCACATAGTGATGTTTATAGCACTGTATACACAGCCGGCCCCTCTGTACCTGCCAGTGTGCGGGGGTAAAGCTTCTGGGGAACACCCTGTCACATATTGATGTATTATAGGCACTGTATACACAGCCCCACAGCCGGCCCCTCTGGTACTGCAGTGTGCGGGGGTAAAGCTTCTGGGGAACACCCTGTCACATAGTGTTGTATTATAGGCACTGTATACACAGCCGGCCCCTCTGTACCTGCAGTGTGCGGGGGTAAAGCTTCTGGGGAACACCCTGTCACATAGTGATGTATTATAGGCACTGTATACACAGCCGGCCCCTCTGTACCTGCAGTGTGCGCGGGTAAAGCTTCTGGGGAACACCCTGTCACATAGTGATGTATTATAGGCACTGTATACACAGCCGGCCCCTCTGTACCTGCAGTGTGCGCGGGTAAAGCTTCTGGGGAACACCCTGTCACATAGTGATGTATTATAGGCACTGTTTACACAGCCGGCCCCTCTGTACCTGCAGTGTGCGGGGTAAAGCTTCTGGGGAACACCCTGTCACATAGTGATGTATTATAGGCACTGTATACACAGCCGGCCCCTCTGTACCTGCAGTGTGCGCGGGTAAAGCTTCTGGGGAACACCCTGTCACATAGTGATGTATTATAGGCACTGTATACACAGCCGGCCCCTCTGTACCTGCAGTGTGCGGGGGTAAAGCTTCTGGGGAACACCCTGTCACATAGTGATGTATTATAGGCACTGTATACACAGCCGGCCCCTCTGTACCTGCAGTGTGCGGGGTAAAGCTTCTGGGGAACACCCTGTCACATAGTGATGTATTATAGGCACTGTATACACAGCCGGCCCCTCTGTACCTGCAGTGTGCGGGGGTAAAGCTTCTGGGGAACACCCTGTCCACATAGTGATGTATTATAGGCACTGTATACACAGCCGGCCCCCTCTGTACCTGCAAGTGTCGCGGGGGTAAAAGCTTCTGGGGAACACCCTGTCACATAGTGATGTATTATAGGCACTGTATACACAGCCGGCCCCTCTGTACCTGCAGTGTGCGGGGGTAAAGCTTCTGGGGAACACCCTGTCACATAGTGATGTTTTATAGGGCACTGTATACACAGCCGGCACCCTCTGTACCTGCAGTGTGCGGGGTGTAAAGCTTCTGGGGAACACCCTGTCACATAGTGATGTATTATAGGCACTGTATACACAGCGGGCCCCTCTGTACTGCAGTAGTGCGGGGGTAAAGCTTCTGGGGAACACCCTGTCACATAGTGATGTATTATAGGCACTGTATACACAGCCGGCCCCTCTGTACCTGCAGTGTGCGGGGGGGTAAGCTTCTGGGGAACACCCTGTCACATAGTGATGTATTATGGCACTGTATACACAGCCGGCCCCTCTGTACCTGTAGTGTGCGGCGGGGTAAAGCATCTGGAGCACCCTGTCACATAGTGATGTATTATAGGCACTGTATCACACAGCCGGCCCCTCTGTCCCTGCAGTGTGCGGGTAAGCTTCTGGGGAACACCCTGACACATAGGATGTATTTAATAGTCACTGTATACCACAGCCGGCCCCTCTGTACCCTGCAGTGTGCGGGGGTAAAGCTTCTGGGGAACACCTGTCACATAGTGATGTATTATAGGCACTGTATACACAGCCGGCCCCTCAGTACCTGCAGTGTGCGGGGGTAAAAGCTTCTGGGGAACACCCTGTCACATAGTGATGTATTATAGGCACTGTATACACAGCCGGCCCCTCTGTACCTGTCAGTTGTGCGGGGGTAAAGCTTCTGGGGAACACCCTGTCACATAGTGATGTATTATAGGCACTGCTATACACCAGCCGGCCCCTCTGTACCTGCAGTGTGCGGGGGGGTAAAGCTTCTGGGGAGCACCCTGTCACATAGTGATGTATTATAGGCACTGTATACACAGCGGCCCCTCTGTACCTGCAGTGTGCGGGGGTAAAGCTTCTGGGGAACACCCTGTCACATAGATGATGTATTATAGGCACTGTATACACAGCCGGCCCCTCTGTACCTGCAGTGTGCGGGGGTAAAGCTTCTGGGGAACACCCATCCTGTCACATAGTTGATGTATTATAGGCACTGTATACACAGCCGGCCCCTCTGTCCTGCAGTGTGCGGGGGTAAAGCTTCTGGGGAACACCCTGTCACATAGTTGATGTATTATAGGCACTGTATACACAGCCGGCCCTCTTGTACCTGCAGTGTGCGGGGGTAAAGCTTCTGGGGAACACCCTGTCACATAGTGATGTAATATAGGCACTGTATACACAGCCGGCCCCTCTGTACCTGCAGTGTGCGCGGGGTAAAGCATCTGGGGACACCCTGTCACATAGTGATGTATTATAGGCACTGTATACACAGCCGGCCCCTCATGTACCTGCATGTGTGCGGGGGTAAAGCTTTGGGAACACCCTGTCACATAGTGATGTATTATAGGCACTGTATACACAGCCGGCCCCTCTGTACCTGCAGTGTGCGGGGGGTAAAGCTTCTGGGGAACACCCTGTCACATAGTGATGTATTATAGGCACTGTATACACAGCCGGCCCCCTCTGTACCTGCAGTGTGCGGGGTAAAGCTTCTGGGGAACACCCTGTCACATAGTGATGTATTATAGGCACTGTATACACAGCCGGCCCCTCTGTACCTGCAGTGTGCGGGGTAAAGCTTCTGGGGAACACCCTGTCACATAGTGATGTATTATAGGCACTGTATACACAGCCGGCCCCTCTGTACCTGCAGGGTGGGGGTAAAGCTTCTGGGGAACACCCTGTCACATAGTGATGTATTATAGGCACTGTATACACAGCCGGCCCCTCTGTACCTGCAGTGTGCGGGGTAAAGCTTCTGGGGAACACCCTGTCACATAGTGATGTATTATAGGCACTGTATACACAGCCGGCCCCTCTGTACCTGCAGTGTGCGGGGGTAAAGCTTCTGGGGAACACCCTGTCACATAGTGATGTATTATAGGCACTGTATACTCAGCCGGCCCCTCTGTACCTGCAGTGTGCGGGGTAAAGCTTCTGGGGAACACCCTGTCACATAGTGATGTATTATAGGCACTGTATACACAGCCGGCCCCTCTGTAACCTGCACGTGTGCGGGGGTAAAGCTTCTGGGGAACACCCTGTCACATAGTGATGTATTATAGGCACTGTATACACAGCCGGCCCCTCTGTACCTGCAGTGTGCGGGGGTAAAAGCTTCTGGGGAACACCCTGTCACATAGTGATGTATTATAGGCACTGTATACACAGCCGGCCCCTCTGTACCTGTAGTGTGCGGGGGTAAAGCTTCTGGGGAACACCCTTGTCACATAGTGATGTATTATAGGCACCTGTATACACAGCCGGCCCCTCTGTACCTGCAGTGTGCGGGGTAAAGCTTCTGGGGAACACCCCTGTCACATAGTGATGTATTATAGGCACTGTATACACAGCGGCCCCTCTGTACCTGCAGTGTGCGGGGGGTAAAGCTTCTGGGGAACACCCTGTCACATAGTGATGTATTATAGGCACTGTATACACAGCCGGCCCCTCTGTACACTGCAGTGGTGCGGGGGTAAAGCTTCTGGGGAGCACCCTGTCACATAGTGATGTATTATAGGCACTGTATACACAGCCGGCCCCTCTGTACCTGCAGTGTGGGGGTAAAGCTTCTGGGGAACACCCTGTCACATAGTGATGTATTATAGGCACTGTATACACAGCCGGCCCCTCTGTACCTGCAGTGTGCGGGGGTAAAGCTTCTGGGGAACACCCTGTCACATAGTGATGTATTATAGGCACTGTATACACAGCCGGCCCCTCTGTACCTGTAGTGTGCGGGGGTAAAGCTTCTGGGAACACCCTGTCACATAGTGATGTATTATAGGCACTGTATACACAGCCGGCCCTCTGTACCTGTAGTGTGCGGGGGTAAAGCTTCTGGGGAACACCCTGTCACATAGTGATGTATTATAGGCACTGTATACACAGCCGGCCCCTCTGTACCTGTAGTGTGCGGGGGTAAAGCTTCTGGGGAACACCCTGTCACATAGTGATGTATTATAGGCACTGTATACACAGCCGGCCCCTCTGTACCTGCCAGTGTTGGGGGTAAAGCTTCTGGGGAACACCCTGTCACATAGTGATGTATCTATAGGCCAACTGTACTACACAGCTGGCCCCTCTGTACCTGCAGTGTGCGGGGTAAAGCTTCTGGGGAACACCCTGTCACCATAGGTGATGTATTATAGGCACTGTATAACACAGCCGGCCCCTCCTGTACCTGCAGTGTGCGGGGTAAAGCTTCTGGGGAACACCCTGTCACATAGTGATGTATTATAGGCACTGTATACACAGCCGGCCCCTCTGTACCTGCAGGTGTGCGGAGGTAAAGCTTCTGGGTAAGCACCCTGTCACATAGTGATGTATTATAGGCACTGTATACACAGTCCGGCTCCACTCTGTAACCTGCAGTGTGCGGGGTAAGCTTCTGGGGAACACCTGTCACATAGTGATGTATTATAGGCACTGTATACAACAGCGGCCACCTCTGTACCTGCAGTGTGAAGGGGTAAAGCTTCTGGGGAACACCCTGTCACATAGTGATGTATTATAGGCACTGTATACACAGCCGGCCCCCTCTGTACCTGCAGTGTGCGGGTGGTAAAGCTTCTGGGGAACACCCTGTCACATAGTGATGTATTATAGGCACTGTATACACACAGCCGGCCCCTCTGAACCTGACGGTGTGCGGGGGTCTAAAGCTTCTGGGGAACAACCCTGTCCCAAAAACCCCAATAGTGATGTATTATAGGCACTGTATACACAGCCGGCCCCTCTGTACCTGAGTGTCGCGGGGGTAAAGCTTCTGAGGGAACACCCATGTCACATAGTGATGTATTATAGGCACTGTATACACGAGCCGGCCCCTCTGTACCTGTAGTGTGCGGGGGTAAGCTTTCTGGGGAGCACCCTGTACATAGTGATGTATTATAGGCCACTGTATACACAGCCGGCCCTCTGTACCTGTAGTGTGGCGGGGGTAAAGCTTCTGGAGCAACCCTGTCACATAAGTGATGTATTATAGGCACTGTATACACTAGCCGGCCCGCATCTGTACTCCTGCAGTGTGCGGGGGTTGGGGTAAGCTTCTGGGGAACACCCTGTCACATAGTGATGTATTATAGGCACTGTATACACAGCCGGCCCCTCTGTACCTGCAGTGTGCGGGTAAAGCTTCTGGGGAACACCCTGTCACATAGTGATGTATTATAGGCACTGTATACACAGCCGGCCCCTCTGTACCTGCAGTGTGCGCGGGTAAAGCTTCTGGGGAACACCCTGTCACATAGTGATGTATTATAGGCACTGTATACACAGCCGGCCCCTCTGTACTGCAGTGTGGGGGGTAAAGCTTCTGGGGAACACCCTGTCACATAGTGATGTATTATAGGCACTGTATACACAGCCGGCCCCTCTGTACCTGCAGTGTGCGGGGGTAAAGCTTCTGGGGAACACCCTGTCACATAGTGATGTATTATAGGCACTGTATACACAGCCGGCCCCTCTGTACCTGCAGTGTGCGGGGGTAAAGCTTCTGGGGAACACCCTGTCACATAGTGATGTATTATAGGCACTGTATACACAGCCGGCCCCTCTGTACCTGCAGTGTGCGGGGGTAAAGCTTCTGGGGAACACCCTGTCACATAGTGATGTATTATAGGCACTGTATACACAGCCGGCCCCTCTGTACCTGCAGTGTGCGGGGGTAAAGCTTCTGGGGAACACCCTGTCACATAGTGATGTATTATAGGCACTGTATACACAGCCGGCCCCTCTGTACCTGCAGTGTGGGGGTTAAAGCTTCTGGGGAACACCCTGTCACATAGTGATGTATTATAGGCACTGTATACACAGCCGGCCCCTCTGTACCTGCAGTGTGCGGGGGTAAAGCTTCTGGGGAACACCCTGTCACATAGTGATGTATTATAGGACACTGTATACACAGCCGGCCCCTCTGTACCTGCAGTGTGCGGGGGTAAAGCTTCTGGGGAACACCCTGTCACATAGTGATGTATTATAGGCACTGTATACACAGCCGGCCCCTCTGTACCTGCAGTGTGCGGGGTAAAGCTTCTGGGGAACCACCCTGTCACATAGTGATGTATTATAGGCACTGTATACACAGCCGGCCCCTCTGTACCTGCGTGTAGAGCGGGGGTGTAAAGCTTCTGGGGAAACCCTGTTCACCATAGTGATGTATTATAGGCACTGTATACACAGCCGGCCCCTCTGTACCTGCAGTGTGAGGGGGTAAAGCTTCTGGGGAACACCCTGTCACATAGTGATGTATTATAGGCCACGGTATACACAGCCGGCCCCTCTGTACCTGCAGTGTGCGGGGGTAAAGCTCTGGGGAACACCCTGTCACATAGTGATGTATTATAGGCACTGTATACACAGCCGGCCCCTCTGTACCTGCAGTGTGCGGGGGTAAAGCTTCTGGGGAACACCCTGTCACATAGTGATGTATTATAGGCACTGTATACACAGCCGGCCCCTCTGTACCTGCAGTGTGCGGGGGTAAAGCTTCTGGGGAACACCCTGTCACATATGATGTATAATAGGCACTGTATACACAGCCGGCCCCTCTGTACCTGCAGTGTGCGGGGGTAAAGCTTCTGGGGAACACCCTGTCACATAGTGATGTATTATAGGCACTGTATACACAGCCGGCCCCTCTGTACCTGCAGTGTGCGGGGTTAAAGCTTCTGGGGATACACTCCTGTCACATAGTGATGTATTATAGGCACTGTATACACGCCGGCCCCTCTGTACCTGAAGTGGTGCGGGGGTAAAGCTTCTGGGGAAACACCCTGTCACATAGTGATGTATTATAGGCACTGTATACACAGCCGGCCCCTCTGTACCTGCAGTGTGCGGGCGGTAAAGCTTCTGGGGAACACCCTGTCACATAGTGATGTATTATAGGCACTGTATACACAGCCGGCCCCTCTGTACCTGCAGTGTGCGGGGGGTAAAGCTTCTGAGGGAACACCCTGTCACATAGTGATGTATTATAGGCACTGTATACACAGCCGGCCCCTCTGTACCTGCAGTGTGCGGGGGTAAAGCTTCTGGGGAACACCCTGTCACATAGTGATGTATTATAGGCACTGTATACACAGCCGGCCCCTCTGTACCTGCAGTGTGCGGGGGTAAAGCTTCTGCGGAGAACACCCTGTCACATAGTGATGTATTATAGGCACTGTATACACAGCCGGCCCCTCTGTACCTGCAGTGTGGCGGGGGTTAAAGCTTCTGGGGATCACCCTGTTCACATAGTGATGTATTATAGGCACTGTATACACAGCCGGCCCCTCTGTACCTGCAGTGTGCGGGGGGTAAAGCTTCTGGGGAACACCCTGTCACATAGTGATGTATTATAGGCACTGTATACACTGCCGGCCCCTCTGTACCGCAGTGTGGTGGCGGGTAAAGCTTCTGGGGAACACCCTGTCACATAGTGATGTATTATAGGCACTGTATACACAGCCGGCCCCTCTGTACCTGCAGTGTGCGGGGGTAAAGCTTCTGGGGAACACCCTGTCACATAGTGATGTATTATAGGCACTGTATACACAGCCGGCCCCTCTGTACCTGCAGTGTGCGGGGGTAAAGCTTCTGGGGAACACCCTGTCACATAGTGATGTATTATAGGCACTGTATACACAGCCGGCCCCTCTGTACCTGCAGTGTGCGGGGGTAAAGCTTCTGGGGAACACCCTGTCACATAGTGATGTATTATAGGCACTGTATACACAGCCGGCCCCTCTGTACCTGCAGTGTGCGGGGGTAAAGCTTCTGGGGAACACCCTGTCACATAGTGATGTATTATAGGCACTGTATACACAGCCGGCCCCTCTGTACCTGCAGTGTGCGGGGGTAAAGCTTCTGGGGAACACCCTGTACATAGTGATGTATTATAGGCACTGTATACACAGCCGGCCCCCTCTGTACATAGCAGTGTGCGGGGGTAAAGCTTCTGGGGAACACCCTGTCACATAGTGATGTATTATAGGCACTGTATACACAGCCGGCCCCTCTGTACCTGCAGTGTGCGGGGTAAAGCTTCTGGGGAACACCCTGTCACATAGTGATGTATTATAGGCACTGTATACACAGCCGGCCCCTCTGTACCTGCAGTGTGCGGGGGTAAAGCTTCTGGGGAACACCCTGTCACATAGTGATGTATTATAGGCACTGTATACACAGCCGGCCCCCTCTGTACCTGCAGTGTGCGCGGGTAAAGCTTCTGGGGAACACCCTGTCACATAGTGATGTATTATAGGCACTGTATACACAGCCGGCCCCTCTGTACCTGCAGTGTGCGGGGGGGTAAAGCTTCTGGGGAACACCCTGTCACATAGTGATGTATTATAGGCACTGTATACACAGCCGGCCCCTCTGTACCTGCAGTGTGCGCGGGGTAAAGCTTCTGGGGAACACCCCTGTCACATAGTGATGTATTATAGGCACTGTATACACAGCCGGCCCCTCTGTACCTGCAGTGTGCGGGGGTAAAGCTTCTGGGGAACACCCTGTCACATAGTGATGTATTATAGGCACTGTATACACAGCCGGCCCCTCTGTACCTGCAGTGTGCGGGGGTAAAGCTTCTGGGGAACACCCTGTCACATAGTGATGTATTATAGGCACTGTATACACAGCCGGCCCCTCTGTACCTGCAGTGTGCGGGGTAAAGCTTCTGGGGAACACCCTGTCACATAGTGATGTATTATAGGCACTGTATACACAGCCGGCCCCTCTGTACCTGCAGTGTGCGGGGGTAAAGCTTCTGGGGAACACCCTGTCACATAGTGATGTATGATAGGCACTGTATACACAGCCGGCCCCTCTGTACCTGCAGTGTGCGGGGGTAAAGCTTCTGGGGAACACCCTGTCACATAGTGATGTATTATAGGCACTGTATACACAGCCGGCCCCTCTGTACCTGCAGTGTGCGGGGGTAAAGCTTCTGGGGAACACCCTGTCACATAGTGATGTATTATAGGCACTGTATACACAGCCGGCCCCTCTGTACCTGCAGTGTGCGGGGGTAAAGCTTCTGGGGAACACCCTGTCACATAGTGATGTATTATAGGCACTGTATACACAGCCGGCCCCTCTGTACCTGCAGTGTGCGGGGGTAAAGCTTCTGGGGAACACCCTGTCACATAGTGATGTATTATAGGCACTGTATACACAGCCGGCCCCTCTGTACCTGCAGTGTGCGGGGTAAAGCTTCTGGGGAACACCCTGTCACATAGTGATGTATTATAGGCACTGTATACACAGCCGGCCCCTCTGTACCTGCAGTGTGCGGGGGTAAAGCTTCTGGGGAACACCCTGTCACATAGTGATGTATTATAGGCACTGTATACACAGCCGGCCCTTCTGTACCTGTAGTGTGCGGGGGTAAAGCTTCTGGGGAACACCCTGTCACATAGTGATGTATTATAGGCACTGTATACACAGCCGGCCCCTCTGTACCTGCAGTGTGCGGGGGTAAAGCTTCTGGGGAACACCCTGTCACATAGTGATGTATTATAGGCACTGTATACACAGCCGGCCCCCTCTGTACCTGCAGTGTGCGGGGGTAAAGCTTCTGGGGAACACCCTGTCACATAGTGATGTATTATAGGCACTGTATACACAGCCGGCCCCTCTGTACCTGCAGTGTGCGGGGGTAAAGCTTCTGGGGAACACCCTGTCACATAGTGATGTATTATAGGCACTGTATACACAGCCGGCCCCTCTGTACCTGCAGTGTGCGGGGGTAAAGCTTCTGGGGAACACCCTGTCACATAGTGATGTATTATAGGCACTGTATACACAGCCGGCCCCTCTGTACCTGCAGTGTGCGGGGGTAAAGCTTCTGGGGAACACCCTGTCACATAGTGATGTATTATAGGCACTGTATACACAGCCGGCCCCTCTGTACCTGCAGTGTGCGGGGGGTAAAGCTTCTGGGGAACACCCTGTCACATAGTGATGTATTATAGGCACTGTATACACAGCCGGCCCCTCTGTACCTGCAGTGTGCGGGGGTAAAGCTTCTGGGGAACACCCTGTCACATAGTGATGTATTATAGGCACTGTATACACAGCCGGCCCCTCTGTACCTGCAGTGTGCGCGGGTAAAGCTTCTGGGGAACACCCTGTCACATAGTGATGTATTATAGGCACTGTATACACAGCCGGCCCCTCTGTACCTGCAGTGTGGCGGGGGTAAAGCTTTCTGGGGAACACCCTGTCACATAGTGATGTATTATAGGCACTGTATACACAGCCGGCCCCTCTGTACCTGCAGTGTGCGGGGGTAAAGCTTCTGGGGAACACCCTGTCACATAGTGATGTATTATAGGCACTGTATACACAGCCGGCCTCCCTCTGTACCTGCAGTGTGCGGTGGTAAAGCTTCTGGGGAACACCCTGTCACATAGTGATGTATTATAGGCACTGTATACACAGCCGGCCCCTCTGTACCTGCAGTGTGCGGGGGTAAAGCTTCTGGGGAACACCCTGTCACATAGTGATGTATTATAGGCACTGTATACACAGCCGGCCCCTCTGTACCTGCAGTGTGCGGGGGTAAAGCTTCTGGGGAACACCCTGTCACATAGTGATGTATTATAGGCACTGTATACACAGCCGGCCCCTCTGTACCTGCAGTGTGCGGGGGTAAAGCTTCTGGGGAACACCCTGTCACATAGTGATGTATTATAGGCACTGTATACACAGCCGGCCCCTCTGTACCTGCAGTGTGCGGGGGTAAAGCTTCTGGGGAACACCCTGTCACATAGTGATGTATTATAGGCACTGTATACACAGCCGGCCCCTCTGTACCTGCAGTGTGCGGTGGTAAAACTTCTGGGGAACACCCTGTCACATAGGGGTTAAACATGAATAAGGGCTTAGGTATTTGGAATAAATTTAAATTGGATAATAGAAAATTGTTTTAATACAAAATGTTCATTGATTTAAAATACTGATTCATATAAACTCTTGTTAGATATACAGTTTAAAAAATTGTGGATCCACAATGTACAATTTGCCACTTGATGCAAATGATTGAACAGACCTCTAATGAATTGGGAAATTAAAAATGCCTCCAGGGGTCTGAAGGTGGTGTGATGCTGGGTCTAATTTATTATATATCCTTTGTGTGCCTATGTGTACCCTTTTAAACAGTAGGGGTGCCTGTGTGTACCCTTTTAAACAGTAGGGGTGCCTGTGTGTACCCTTTTAAACAGTAGGGGTGCCTGTGTGTACCCTTTTAAACAGTAGGGGTGCCTGTGTGTACCCTTTTAAACAGTAGGGGTGCCTGTGTGTACCCTTTTAAACAGTAGGGGTGCCTGTGTGTACCCTTTTAAACAGTAGGGGTGCCTGTGTGTACCCTTTTAAACAGTAGGGGTGCCTGTGTGTACCCTTTTAAACAGTAGGGGTGCCTGTGTGTACCCTTTTAAACAGTAGGGGTGCCTGTGTGTACCCTTTTAAACAGTAGGGGTGCCTGTGTGTACCCTTTTAAACAGTAGGGGTGCCTGTGTGTACCCTTTTAAACAGTAGGGGTGCCTGTGTGTACCCTTTTAAACAGTAGGGGTGCCTGTGTGTACCCTTTTAAACAGTAGGGGTGCCTGTGTGTACCCTTTTAAACAGTAGGGGTGCCTGTGTGTACCCTTTTAAACAGTAGGGGTGCCTGTGTGTACCCTTATAAACAGTAGGGGTGCCTGTGTTTACCCTTTTAATCAGTAGGGGTGCCTGTGTGTACCCTTTTAAACAGTAGGGGTGCCTGTGTGTACCCTTTTAAACAGTAGGGGTGCCTGTGTGTACCCTTTTAAACAGTAGGGGTGCCTGTGTGTACCCTTCTAAACAGTAGGGGTGCCTGTGTGTACCCTTCTAAACAGTAGGGGTGCCTGTGTGTACCCTTCTAAACAGTAGGGGTGCCTGTGTGTACCCTTCTAAACAGTAGGGGTGCCTGTGTGTACCCTTCTAAACAGTAGGGGTGCCTGTGTGTACCCTTCTAAACAGTAGGGGTGCCTGTGTGTACCCTTCTAAACAGTAGGGGTGCCTGTGTGTACCCTTCTAAACAGTAGGGGTGCCTGTGTGTACCCTTCTAAACAGTAGGGGTGCCTGTGTGTACCCTTCTAAACAGTAGGGGTGCCTGTGTGTACCCTTCTAAACAGTAGGGGTGCCTGTGTGTACCCTTCTAAACAGTAGGGGTGCCTGTGTGTACCCTTCTAAACAGTAGGGGTGCCTGTGTGTACCCTTCTAAACAGTAGGGGTGCCTGTGTGTACCCTTCTAAACAGTAGGGGTGCCTGTGTGTACCCTTCTAAACAGTAGGGGTGCCTGTGTGTACCCTTCTAAACAGTAGGGGTGCCTGTGTGTACCCTTCTAAACAGTAGGGGTGCCTGTGTGTACCCTTCTAAACAGTAGGGGTGCCTGTGTGTACCCTTCTAAACAGTAGGGGTGCCTGTGTGTACCCTTCTAAACAGTAGGGGTGCCTGTGTGTACCCTTCTAAACAGTAGGGGTGCCTGTGTGTACCCTTCTAAACAGTAGGGGTGCCTGTGTGTACCCTTCTAAACAGTAGGGGTGCCTGTGTGTACCCTTCTAAACAGTAGGGGTGCCTGTGTGTACCCTTCTAAACAGTAGGGGTGCCTGTGTGTACCCTTCTAAACAGTAGGGGTGCCTGTGTGTACCCTTCTAAACAGTAGGGGTGCCTGTGTGTACCCTTCTAAACAGTAGGGGTGCCTGTGTGTACCCTTCTAAACAGTAGGGGTGCCTGTGTGTACCCTTCTAAACAGTAGGGGTGCCTGTGTGTACCCTTCTAAACAGTAGGGGTGCCTGTGTGTACCCTTCTAAACAGTAGGGGTGCCTGTGTGTACCCTTCTAAACAGTAGGGGTGCCTGTGTGTACCCTTCTAAACAGTAGGGGTGCCTGTGTGTACCCTTCTAAACAGTAGGGGTGCCTGTGTGTACCCTTCTAAACAGTAGGGGTGCCTGTGTGTACCCTTCTAAACAGTAGGGGTGCCTGTGTGTACCCTTCTAAACAGTAGGGGTGCCTGTGTGTACCCTTCTAAACAGTAGGGGTGCCTGTGTGTACCCTTCTAAACAGTAGGGGTGCCTGTGTGTACCCTTCTAAACAGTAGGGGTGCCTGTGTGTACCCTTCTAAACAGTAGGGGTGCCTGTGTGTACCCTTCTAAACAGTAGGGGTGCCTGTGTGTACCCTTCTAAACAGTAGGGGTGCCTGTGTGTACCCTTCTAAACAGTAGGGGTGCCTGTGTGTACCCTTCTAAACAGTAGGGGTGCCTGTGTGTACCCTTCTAAACAGTAGGGGTGCCTGTGTGTACCCTTCTAAACAGTAGGGGTGCCTGTGTGTACCCTTCTAAACAGTAGGGGTGCCTGTGTGTACCCTTCTAAACAGTAGGGGTGCCTGTGTGTACCCTTCTAAACAGTAGGGGTGCCTGTGTGTACCCTTCTAAACAGTAGGGGTGCCTGTGTGTACCCTTCTAAACAGTAGGGGTGCCTGTGTGTACCCTTCTAAACAGTAGGGGTGCCTGTGTGTACCCTTCTAAACAGTAGGGGTGCCTGTGTGTACCCTTCTAAACAGTAGGGGTGCCTGTGTGTACCCTTCTAAACAGTAATGCCTGGAGAAGACTAAAAAATGAGAAATAGAGTTGGTACCTTCTAAATGTAAATTTCCTAAATGTTTCTAGAATAAATTGTGAAAACCTTATTTTTAGTCCGTGTCCTTTGTAAATTAGTGAAATATTAACGTAAATTGTGAATGTATCACTTAACCTACTCGGTTCATGTGATCAGGTGATAATGGTGTCCAATCAGAGACATATAAACACATATCCAAATAACAATCCTGACATAAATAAATGAACAATTACGTGCACTAATGGAACTTGTGTACACAAGATAAAAAATGAAGTGGAAAATAAAAAAAATATTTTGGGGGGAAAAAAAATCTTTGGAGCTTGTTAAAGATGAAAAATAATATTGTTCCAAAAAGCTGTGATGAAAAAGTGTGTGAAACATATATTGTATTCCAATAGTTGTATGTAAGAAATATGCGGTTACAAAAAGTGACCTTGTTTCTTGATGGTGAGAATCATTATTTGTAGGTTCTTACCCAAGCTACTAAGAATATTTTCAGGTATTTGTTTTAAATGTATCACACTATTGCCATTTTATGTTTTTAGGACTTTATTACAAAAGAGAGACACTCACAGCATTTGAGGTTCCTCTTCAGGAAGAATTACTATTCCCTTTGCAAAGGGTATACACTTTTTAAATGACAGATCAGACACATCACAGCTTTTTGGAACTATTTTTGTTTTTTAACAAGCACCAAAGATAGATATATATATATATATATTTTATTTTTTTTCACTTATTTTCCACTTCATTTTTTATCTTGATCACCTGATCACATGAACCGAGTAGGTTAAGTGATACATTCACAATTTACATTAATATTTCACTAATTTACGAAGGACACGGACCCAAAATAAGGTTTTCACAATTTATTTATTCTAGAAACATTTAAAAAATTATTTACATTTAGAAGGTACCAACTCTATTTATTTTCTCATTTTTTGGTCTTCTCCAGACTACTGTTCATAAGGGTACACATAGGCACACAAAGGGCACTTAACAATATTCCAGTCAAACCTACTGTTTAGAAGGGTACACATAGGCACACAAAGGATATATAATAAATTAGACCCAGCATCACACCACCTTCAGACCCCTGGAGGCATTTTTAATTTCCCAATTCATTAGAGGTCTGTTCAATCATTTGCATCAAGTGGCAAATTGTACATTGTGGATCCACAATTTTTTAAACTGTATATCTAACAAGAGTTTATATGAATCAGTATTTTAAATCAATGAACATTTTGTATTAAAACAATTTTCTATTATCCAATTTAAATTTATTCCAAATACCTAAGCCCTTATTGAGGCGCTCTGCACTTCCACACCCAAATTAACTTAAGATCTGATCTTGTTGGGCCTTGTTTAGCTTTTCTACATGATATAAATGTAGTCCTGCGCTGATTATAGAAGTCTATAGGGGTTTTCCTGGGTGACGTTCCGAGACTAGAGTCACATCCTGACACGTATAATTGCCTCGGTGTGCTAGAGTTCTCGCAGATGAAATGCTGATCTTTATTCACTGGCTGATTATTATGTGATTCAGTCAGCCGCCTGATCAGGGACATTTAGTCTTTTACCCAACGCTGATATATGTAGGATTCAGCAGGAAATGGTCCGTCTGCATCATTTGACTCGGATTTATTAGTGTAAACGTGCAACACGTCTGGATTTGCACAGATTTACGCACATTTAATTGTTAGGCTTTTCTGAAGGCGGCTATACTGCAGGCTTTGCATTACCTGCAGTGTGCGCGGTACGGCTTCTAGGATACAACTTGCAGGCAGTGTTCGTTGTTTACACCCATAGACTTTATGCAGAAACTGTAACATGCCTAGATATGCACTGTAGTTATGTCGGTAGTATAACATACCTGGATATGCACTGTAGTTACGACTGTGTACTATAGTATAGCATAAAGTACTTTCCCATATGTGCATGATCAGTTTTATCTGTGTAATGTAATATTGCCTGGGTATGTATGGTCTGTTTTTGGTTTCCATTGGTGGATGCCTATTAAACGTATACACTGCGCTAAGGTTTGTAGCATTGTGATTTGTGAGTTGTTTTTAATCTTTTCATACAATGGTTTTTTTTTTGTTTTTGTTTTTTTGTTTTTTTTTTAACAGCCTACTAAACTAAGGAAGACCAGGAAGTTGCGCGGACATGTCAGTCACGGCCATGGCCGTATCGGTAAGTAAATGAAGTTGCATATTTGTAGAACTGGGGCCTTGTTTAGCTTTACTACATGATATAAATGTAGTCCTGCGCTGATTATAGAAGTCTATAGGGGTTTTCCTGAGTGACGTTCCGAGACTAGAGTCACATCCTGACACGTATAATTGCCTCGGTGTGCTAGAGTTCTCGCAGATGAAATGCTGATCTTTATTCACTGGCTGATTATTATGTGATTCAGTCAGCCGCCTGATCAGGGACATTTAATCCTTTACCTAACGCTGATATATGTAGGATACAGCAGGAAATGGTCCGTCTGCAGCATTTGACTCATTTTAGTGTAAACGTGCAACACGTCTGTATTTCCATAGATATTTGTTACTATTAAATAAATCAGTGTAATGAGCCAACTCCTGCAGACCAAGGATGACTTCAGTATTTGTTTCACAAGGTGCAGAGCATAAAATCTCACTTTATTCTGATTATCACGTGTACTCATGGGTCAGAGCAGCAGTTTTACTTGGTTCTCTGGTTTGTTAAAAAGCATACCCAAGTACTCTGTTGCACTGCTGATTGGTTGCTAAACTTCTCTGGTCATTGGCTCAACGGATGTTTAGGGCTAGCTCCCAGCATTGTTCTTGAATGGACTTTAGTCTGTTCAGTCCCTTGTCAGTAGTTAGTGTAATAGCGCTCTGCATAGAGCAATTATTTTGTACTTTCCTTAAAAGGGCCATTAAATACGGTAGAATTGTGTCTAAGACATAACTGGCCTATAGGCACCCTGTAATGTTTGTGCTGTATGGATTCTGCTTGAATCAAATAACTCCTTCCCGCTGTTAGGATATTGCGTGCCATCCTAACTGCGCTGGACTATGGCATGGAACGTCCTAGCCTTTCTGTTGCCCTGAAGCCATAATGACTTCCTAACTGGGATCGTGGGTTGGAGGGCGTGCCTAGCGTCATAGGGCACTCCTGACCTAATCCAATCAGTGTGATTGTGTGATTTCAATTTTTTATTTTTAACTTGTTTACATCAACTTAACAAATAAGTACCTGCAGGAAGTGTTTAATGCTGGAATCATACTTATTTTTTTCCGTATTTAATGACAGAACTGAATTTTTTTTTAAAAATGGCCGTATTATGCACAATATGACTACCTTGACAGCGACATGAAATCCCCAAACTCTTTCATGGTTCAGACCGCATATGCAACTTTAACCCCTTAATGACCACAATGTACCCTGTATGTCACTGGTCGTTAAGGGGTTTTTCAGGACATAATAGCACAAGTCTAGCAAGAACACGCTATTAATGCCCTCCCTCCAGAAGGCTTTGTGGAATAGTGCAGTCTCAACGCTGGTGGCAAGACCAAACTATAAAACAATCAAGTCCCAAAAAAAGGCCAGCGACATACAGGGTACGTCGCTGGTCCTTAAGGGGTTAAACAACTTGCTTTATTTTCTTGGAAAAGTAGGTTCAGTAGCAGCAATGCATTACTGTGAGATAGCTGCTGATTGGTGGCTGGACACAAGCCTTGTCATTGGTTCATCAGATGTGTTTAGCTAGCTCCCAGTAGTGCATTGCTGCTCCTTCAACAAAGGATAACAAGAGTACAAATCAAATTTGATAGAGGTAAATTGGAAAGTTGTTTAAAATCATTCTTTCTGAATCATGAGGAAATTTGTTTATCATATTTTTAAAAACGGGGCTTTCATTCGTGAAATTTGACATTCAGTTTAAGACTGAATAAGCAGGTGACTAGACTAACCCGGTTCCATCTTTATCCCCAGCGAAGCCAGTAAAGACTCTAACACAATGACCATGGAAAAGCCGTCTCTACTCACCTGGGTTGACTCCTCATAAAAGTTTGCTGGAGTTTGACCATTGAAAACAATTGCAGCAAATCACATTAACCTTTGTCAGAAGGGATTATGTTAATCTATATGGATATGCTGAAGTGGTTATTGCCAGCTGTAAAGTGTGTAGCTTTTTCTTGGCTTTTAATTTGCTATAATTTTTCATCTACAAATTGGTCTTGCTGTGTAGTATGGTCTGGTTATTAGTCTGTATGAACACGCTGGGCTTCTGAGCAATGCTGTCTGACCCTGCAGTATTTTATGTAAACTGGTTGGCAGCCCTGTGCTTAATACCCAGAAAATGAAATAGTTCATCTCATTAAATCTCTTGGAAACCACAGGTTTGGTGCACATAGCAATAAAAACAGCGTAATGCATGTCCCATTACATAAGAGGAATTGTCATGTCACTTTAAGACTAAACGTGAATATTTACACGCTTGCTGTCCTTGTATTACATAAGACAAAGGCACATACATGATCAGTTTAATTTCTTTTCCTATAGGCAAACACAGGAAGCATCCTGGTGGTCGCGGTAATGCTGGTGGTATGCACCACCATAGAATCAACTTCGATAAATAGTGAGTAGTTCTCATTTTGTACATGGACTTAAAGTGCTAAACGTCCCCTTTGTATAACGGGTCCAGAATATTAGATGGAGTTTAAACTGTTTTAATGAAGATGAGCTATAACTTTCGCTAGCAAACAGTTCAAACCGTTTGGCTCACACACACAAACTACTTGTGAAGTGGGTGAACCGGAGAGCTGGTTATTAGATACTTAGTGCATCGTCTTTACAACCGATGAAACTATCTGAAATATCACAAACATTCAGGATCTGTTTATACAGAGGGGAGCGTTTGCCATCATTAAGTGGCTTCTTATGCAGAAAGAATCTGTTCATGTAAGATAAAGCTGGTTAATCCGATGTTGCGTGCTTGTGCACAGTATGGTGTCCTTCTGTTCTTGTGCTTGAGGCTAGAGTCACATCCTGACACCTTATTGTCTTGGTGTGCTAGAGCTCTCATAGAGCAAACACTGGTCTTTATTCACTGGCTGAATTGTGTAGTTCAGTCAGCCGCCTGCTCAGTGACAGCCACGTTACCGACAGTGTAATCAGTTTGTCATAACATTAAAGGAACATTGGCTATTTAAATAAACTGTAGATAGCCATATACATCCCTCAGCTATTCTGGTAACAGTGAGGTTTTAGTGCTTTCACTGCATATGAATGTAACTAGCCTGCCGGGCTCCGTAAAACTGTGCTCACTCTGCATTTATTTAGCCTCTACCGACCAGAACATCTCATTCACAGCTTTGTACAATGTGCTCCTGAGGGCGTTTTTACAGATCTGTGTGACGCGGTCAGGTCCGCTGTTTGCAGAGCCTAATTAAATGTGAGTGAAATCCCAGCACTGTTTTACAGAGCCTGGCTGTATAGGCTTGTTATGGTGTGAGGGGGAAACCCTGAGTGTATTAAAGAGATAGTCTAGTCAACATTAAACTTTCATGACTGAGAGCAGCAACTTTCTAATTGACTCACTTTTTCTTGGTATCTTTATTTGAAAAGCAATGTAAGCTGAGGAGCCAGACCAGTTTTGGTTCAGCACCTGGGTAGCGATTGGTGTCTACATTTACACACCAATCGGCAAGCGCTACCCAGGTGCTAAACCAAAACTGGTTTGGCTCCTCGGCTTACATTGCTTTTTCAAATAAAGATACTAAGAAAACAAAGATATTGATAATAGGAGTAAATTAGAAAGTTGCTTAACATTGCTGCTCTGATTCGTGAATCCCTTTAAGTTCCGTATGCAGTGAAACCACTGCAAATTTCTCATGTTTAACAGCTTTAGCAACAAAATGGTTTATTTAAATAACAATCATTGTTTTTGTGTACACTGTCCCTTTAGCCCTGCACTCTGTTAATCTGAGGTTTCTTCCCTTCCTCTACAGCCACCCTGGGTACTTTGGAAAAGTTGGTATGAGACATTTCCATCTGAAGAAGAATCAGTCCTTCTGTCCCACTATCAACCTGGATAAACTATGGACACTTGTTAGTGAGCAAACCAGACTGAACCATGCAAAGAACCCTAATGGTCCTGCTCCAGTCATTGACGCTGTGCACGCGGTGAGTTACTAAATATCATGCCGTCCCTGCACATAGCATTATTTTGCAATGCGAGACTGATAGCAAACTGTTCACGTATTAGACCGCTAGAATGGTACAGCAGGATTAGGGTCATGTATTAGAGCGCTAAGTACCTGCAGCTAGAGTGGTACAGCAGGATTAGGGTCATGTATTAGAGCGCTAAGTACCTGCAGCTAGAGTGGTACAGCAGGATTAGGGTCATGTATTAGAGCGCTAAGTACCTGCAGCTAGAGTGGTACAGCAGGATTAGGGTCATGTATTAGAGCGCTAAGTACCTGCAGCTAGAATGGTACAGCAGGATTAGGGTCATGTATTAGAGCGCTAAGTACCTGCAGCTAGAGTGGTACAGCAGGATTAGGGTCATGTATTAGAGCGCTAAGTACCTGCAGCTAGAGTGGTACAGCAGGATTAGGGTCATGTATTAGAGCGCTAAGTACCTGCAGCTAGAGTGGTACAGCAGGATTAGGGTCATGTATTAGAGCGCTAAGTACCTGCAGCTAGAGTGGTACAGCAGGATTAGGGTCATGTATTAGAGCGCTAAGTACCTGCAGCTAGAGTGGTACAGCAGGATTAGGGTCATGTATTAGAGCGCTAAGTACCTGCAGCTAGAGTGGTACAGCAGGATTAGGGTCATGTATTAGAGCGCTAAGTACCTGCAGCTAGAGTGGTACAGCAGGATTAGGGTCATGTATTAGAGCGCTAAGTACCTGCAGCTAGTGGTACAGCAGGATTAGGGTCATGTATTAGAGCGCTAAGTACCTGCAGCTAGTGGTACAGCAGGATTAGGGTCATGTATTAGAGCGCTAAGTACCTGCAGCTAGTGGTACAGCAGGATTAGGCTCATGTATTAGAGCGCTAAGTACCTGCAGCTAGAATGGTACAGCAGGATTAGGGTCATGTATCCGAGCCTAGATTCGGATCACTGCTTTCCTTGGTCATGAGCACATCGGTCTGAACTCTAATATCTAATCACATACATGTAATATACCTAGTAAACAAAGCCGAGTTGTTTACACAAATGGCCAGTTGCCATTATTTGGCTAATTGTACAAGTGATGCAAGCTTCAGGAGTGGAAACAGCTTCTGAGGTATATTGGTCTGGTCCAGCCCTGGCAATTTTTTAAACTAGAAACCTGGCAACGCCAGACAATTGTTTTGTCCTTTGTGAAAAGCGTTATTGGACAAGGCTGTTCCCAGGTGGTAAAGCGTCATAAAACAAGCTATTGAGTGGCTTGGTCTATCAGTTATGGCTGCTCTCCCCTAGACTTGCAGAGTTTTAAATGGCTAATTCATTGCTGCCCTTTGTCAAAAAATAAAATACAGTTGTCCATGATTAAGATATTTATTGTATTTGGCGTTCTAATCTTTCACACTGAACGCAGGTTTTCCTCTTAATCTGATAAATTTGCGTGTTGCTCAGGGTTGTCAGCAGCATGCGGCTATCATTTCATTCACAAGTGTGCCAACATAATTCCATTCACTAGTGCGACAGCATCTGCCAACATAATTCCATTCACTAGTGCGACAGCATCTGCCAACATAATTCCATGCACGAGTGCGACAGCGTCTGCCAACATAATTCCATGCACTAGTGCGACAGCGTCTGCCAACATAATTCCATTCCCTAGTGCACCAGAATGTGCCAACATAATTCCATTCACTAGTGCGACAGCGTGTGCCAACATAATTCCATTCACTAGTGCGACAGCATCTGCCAACATAATTCCATTCACTAGTGCGACAGCATCTGCCAACATAATTCCATTCACTAGTGCGACAGCGTGTGCCAACATAATTCCATTCACTAGTGCGACAGCATCTGCCAACATAATTCCATTCACTAGTGTGCCAGCGTCTGCCAACATAATTCCATTCACTAGTGTGCCAGTATCTGCCAACATAATTCCATTCACTAGTGTGCCAGTATCTGCCAACATAATTCCATTCACTAGTGCGACAGCATCTGCCAACATAATTCCATTCACTAGTGCGACAGCATCTGCCAACATAATTCCATTCACTAGTGTGCCAGCGTCTGCCAACATAATTCCATTCACTAGTGTGCCAGCATCTGCCAACATAATTCCATTCACTAGTGTGCCAGCGTCTGCCAACATAATTCCATTCACTAGTGTGCCAGCGTCTGCCAACATAATTCCATTCACTAGTGTGCCAGCGTCTGCCAACATAATTCCATTCACTAGTGTGCCAGTATCTGCCAACATAATTCCATTCACTAGTGTGCCAGTATCTGCCAACATAATTCCATTCACTAGTGTGCCAGTATCTGCCAACATAATTCCATGCACTAGTGCGACAGCGTGTGCCGACATAATTCCATGCACTAGTGCGACAGCGTGTGCCGACATAATTCCATGCACTAGTGCGACAGCGTGTGCCGACATAATTCCATGCACTAGTGCGACAGCGTGTGCCGACATAATTCCATGCACTAGTGCGCCAGTATCTGCCAACATAATTCCATTCACTAGTGTGCCAGTATCTGCCGACATAATTCCATTCACTAGTGCGCCAGCGTCTGCCAACATAATTCCATTCACTAGTGTGCCAGTATCTGCCAACATAATTCCATTCACTAGTGTGCCAGCGTCTGCCAACATAATTCCATTCACTAGTGTGCCAGCGTCTGCCAACATAATTCCATTCACTAGTGTGCCAGTATCTGCCAACATAATTCCATTCACTAGTGTGCCAGTATCTGCCAACATAATTCCATTCACTAGTGTGCCAGTATCTGCCAACATAATTCCATTCACTAGTGTGCCAGCGTCTGCCAACATAATTCCATTCACTAGTGTGCCAGTGTCTGCCAACATAATTCCATGCACTAGTGCGACAGCGTGTGCCGACATAATTCCATGCACTAGTGCGACAGCGTGTGCCGACATAATTCCATGCACTAGTGCGACAGCGTGTGCCGACATAATTCCATGCACTAGTGCGACAGCGTGTGCCGACATAATTCCATGCACTAGTGCGACAGTATCTGCCAACATAATTCCATTCCCTAGTGCGCCAGAATGTGCCAACATAATTCCATGCACTAGTGCGACAGCGTCTGCCAACATAATTCCATGCACTAGTGCGACAGCGTCTGCCAACGTTTTGTTGTGAGGGTGAAGCCTGTTCTGTGGGTATAACTTGTGACGTGCAGCCATATTCTGTACATGACACAGGAGCGTGTTTTACTTGTTAAATATTGTGTGAGATGATAAAGTGCTGGTTTGTGGGTACAGAGGTTCTGGTCCCTTCTGCTAATTGCAGCCATTTGTTACGTAAACTTGTCAGTTTAACCCATTGTTTTCTATTCGCCCAGGGTTACTACAAGGTTTTGGGAAAAGGACGACTCCCCAAGCAGCCTGTGATTGTGAAAGCCAAATTCTTCAGCCGAAAAGCAGAGGAGAGAATCAAAAGCGTTGGTGGTGCTTGTGTTCTGGTTGCATAAATCATCAGCAAATAAAAATGTGTTCTTTATGTTGTGTGGTGACTTCATTTGTCAGTAGGACTCTCCTGCAGCATCTTTATTACTGTTACTCATCACAGCTTCTGTATAATAAAACCACTTACCTGGGAGAGGCAGATCTCACTTTGTGTTGGTCAATTAAAGGGAAAGTTTACCCAAAAGTAATGTAGTACGTAGGATAGCCTTATGCTTATCACAGGCAGTAATTAGTATGTAGGATAGCCTTATGTTTATCACAGGCAGTAATTAGTATGTAGGATAGCCTTATGTTTATCCCAGGCATTAATTAGTATGTAGGATAGCCTTATGTTTATCCCAGGCAGTAATTAGTATGTAGGATAGCCTTATGTTTATCCCAGGTATTATTTAGTATGTAGGATAGCCTTATGTTTATCCCAGGCATTAATTAGTATGTAGGATAGTCTTATGCTTATCCCAGGCATTATTTAGTATGTAGGATAGCCTTATGTTTATCACAGGCAGTAATTAGTATGTAGGATAGCCTTATACTTATCTCAGGCAGTAATTAGTATGTAGGATCGCCTTATGCTTATCCCAGGCAGTAATTAGTACGTAGGATAGCCTTATGCTTATACCAAGCAGTAATTAGTATGTAGGATAGCCTTATACTTATCCCAGGCAGTAATTAGTACGTAGGATAGCCTTATGCTTATCCCAGGCAGTAATTAGTACGTAGGATAGCCTTATGCTTATCCCAGGCATTAATTAGTATGTAGGATAGTCTTATGCTTATCCCAGGCATTATTTAGTATGTAGGATAGCCTTATGTTTATCACAGGCAGTAATTAGTATGTAGGATAGCCTTATACTTATCTCAGGCAGTAATTAGTATGTAGGATAGCCTTATGCTTATCCCAGGCAGTAATTAGTATGTAGGATAGCCTTATGCTTATCCCAGGCAGTAATTAGTACGTAGGATAGCCTTATGCTTATCCCAGGCAGTAATTAGTACGTAGGATAGCCTTATGCTTATCCCAGGCAGTAATTAGTATGTAGGATAGTCTTATGCTTATCCCAGGCAGTAGTTAGTATGTAGGATAGCCTTATGCTTATCCCAGGCAGTAGTTAGTATGTAGGATAGCCTTATGCTTATCCCAGGCAGTAATTAGTATATAGGATAGTCTTATGCTTATTCCAGCCATTGGTAAAGTCTCCAGTTTTATTCATTGAATAAACTGTCCCAAGAGGTAATGACAATCACCCTTACTGTACAGTTTTTCTACAAATGTCTCCTGAATATATTACCCTTCAGCTTGATAAATAATCATCCCCTTGACATTCTTATGCAAAATACTCAGTCTCAGCTTTTCTAAAAGGGACAGTAAAGTCAAAATTAAACTCAAATAGATTTTATAGATCATAATGTTTTTTAATAGAATTTTAAAAAAAATGTACTTCTATTAATTTTGCTGAGTTCTCTTGGTATCCTTTATTAAAGAGTAACTTTAGTTGAGTTCAGGAGCGTGCTCGTGTCTTAAGCCATCTGTAAGCAGCGTTTGCATCATTTTATAGCAATGTTATACATAGTAGCAAATACTGTTGCCATAGACTGCTAAAGACTTGTGCCTGCTATCAGCCTACCTAGCTTTACTCTTAAAGAATTCCAAGAGTTCAAATTTGATAATATAAGTAAATTGGAAAGTTGTTTGATACTATCTGAATCATGAAATTGTAATTGTGGCTTTACTGTTTCTTTAAAGGGATATGAAACCAAAATTTCTTTTTAAAGACACGATGAGTCCATGGAACATCTTCATTACTTATGGGATATTCACCTCCTGGTCAACAGGAGGCGGCAAAGAGCACCACAGCAGAGCTGTTAAATAGCTCCTCCCTTCCCTCCCACTCCAGTCATTCTCTTTGCCTACGTTAGTGCTAGGAAGAGGTAAAGTGAGGTGTTAGAAATGATTCTTCAATCAAGAGTTTATTATTTTTAAAGTAGTACAAGATTGTGCTGCTTTGTTCTAGGGTGTAGCCGTAGTAAATATCAGTCTCTTCAGTAGAGCTTTTGGTGGCTTTAGAGCAATAGGAACTGGTGGGACATAATTCTCACTGCGCCTCCTATACATTTATGCTGCCCTTTTCCTGATAGCCTAAGCACACTTAACTCAGGCTTTATCATTTTCCACAGGGCTATGGGAGGGAGAGGATCTCCTAAACCTGCTGAGCTGCCCTGCTGTTGGGCAGAATACAAGGGTAAGTGCTAACTTTGTTATTCTGGGAACAGTAATCTCAGAGGAAAGTGGGCATTTTTTAATTTTATTTGGATATCACATAAGGTTCAAAGGGCTCCTTATGTTAGGACATCTATCTCTTATTTGGAGGGTATTGGACAGGATAGCCATAAGTACTGGGGCTGGGAGTTAAGCTAATTTTTCGTTTATGGTGGTTATTTTCCTATCAGTTTATGTAAAGCATTTAAGTCGATCAGGTTATGTGTTTTGACTGTAATGCCCACGATGGGCGGGGCTATCGGTTTGCGCGCTTCCTAAGTTAACTGCGCAGCACTCAGCCATTCTATTGTTGCCATAGCCTGCAGAAGTGGATGTCTGCACATTGTGGCTCTAAAACCGCATAGTTTTCTAACAAATTAAGCAAGCGGATATAGCGCTATTGTGCTCCTGAACATCCAGATCGTTCCAGCTCTAAAAAAGTTGACCAGGGAGTGAGTCTGTTTGGCAGGTAGGCACCTCAGCAGAGTTGCTGAGGAAAAGGGTGTCTGAATTTTGCTTTGTTTAGCTGCTGGGATATGTTTTTCACTATTGCAGTAAAAGTTACCTTTTAAAATTTGAAGAGACAGTAACGTTTTTTCTGTCAATTTTTATTTTGGGATATATTTTGATTATATTTTGACCCTTTTTTGAGCACATATTTCTCATGTAGTACAAAAAGGTTACCTTTTTAAATTTTAAAGAGACAGTAACGTTTTATTTTAAAAAAATATTACATTGTTTTTCTTATTGTGCTTCAGTATGGACATAGACATGCAAAATGTTACTTGCTCCATGTGTTTGGATGCAAATGTGGAACACCAATCCCTTTCTGTCCCTCATCTATTGAGAGGGCTTTAAGTTATAGGGAAAAGATTTTTCATGAGTAAAATTTTTCAAAAGCGGATGCTTCTCAGGAGTCTAATGATGAGATTCAGTGTATGCCGCAGCTTTCTCCCCAAGCGTCCCAAACTTTAACGCCCGCGCAAGCAGTGCCCTGTACTTCTGCTCTAGCGCCTGCTGGAGTTACCTTAAGAGACATAGCTGCGCTTATGTCTTCTACAATTTCTGATGCGTTGCCTGCTTTTCCTATGCTACAAGGCAAACGTAAGAGGAAAGACAACCATGTTGTCAGTGAGGTTTCTGATGCAATAGTAGCAATCTCGGATGTACCCTCCCAGGGAACTGAGATGGAGGGTATTGAGGTTCTATCAGAAGGCGAAATTTCAGACTCAAAGTTCATTACCTTTGACTGATTCAGAGGTTGTATCTTTCAGGTTTAAACTAGAACACCTCCGCCTGTTACTCAGGGAGGTTTTGGTTACTTTAGACTGTGATTCTACAGTAGTGGTCGCTCCTGCGAAGTCGAGTAAATTGGACAGATATTTTGAAGTTCCCTCTTACTCAGACGTTTTTCCTGTGCCAAAGCGAACTTCGGAGATTGTTTCCAAGGAATGGGAGAGACCAGGTATTCCCTTCTCTCCATTTCCTATTTTCATAAAGATGTTTCCTATAGCTGACGCTGTCAGGGAAGTTTGGCAAACGGTTCCTAAGGTGCTAGTTGTGCTTTTAAAGATCCCATGGACAAAAAGTTGGGTCTACTTAAAGATTTATGTTCATAGGGTCTGCTATTGCAGCCGGCTGCGTGCATTGCTACTGTCACTAGTGCAGCAGCTTATTGGTTTGATTCTCTGTCTGAGTCTCTCAAGACTGAGACTTCCTTAGAGGAGATCCAAGATAGGATTAAAGCTCTGAAGTTAGCTAATGCTTTTATTACGGCGCTTCTCTGCAAATTACTAAATTGGCAGCTAAGAGTTCGGGGTTCTCTATCCTAGCCCGCAGAGCCTTATGGTTAAAACCTTGGTCTGCGGACGTGTCATCTAAGTCTATAAGCTTCTAGCGATTCCTTACAAGGGGAAGACCTTATTTGGACCTGGCCTGACAGAAATTATCTGATATCACGGGAGGTAAGGGTCATCTCCTTCCTCAGGATAAGAGAAACAAAGGATGACAGAGTAATTTTCGTTCAAGGGAAATCTTTCTCTTCCACTTCTAAACCAGAACAATCTAAGCCTACTTGGAGACCCAACCAGTCTTGGAACAAGGGTAAACAATCCAAGAAGCCTGCTGTTGAATCCAAGACCGCATGAAGGGCATGCCCCCGATCCGAGACCGGATCTGGTAGGGGCAGACTTTCCTTCGTTGTGGTTCCCAAAAAGGAAGAAAACCTTCAGACCTATCTTAGACCTCAAGAGTCTAAACAAGTTTCTCAGAGTTCCGTCATTCAAGATGGAAACTATTCGAACCATTCTTTCATTGATCCAGGAGGGTCAATTTATGACAGTGGATTTAAAGGATGCATATCTACATGTTCCTATCCAGAGATAATCACAGGTTCCTGAGGTTTTCTTTTCTGGACAAACACTTTCAGTTCGTGGCTCTTCCCCTTTTTTTTTTTTTTTTTTTGGGGGGGGGGGGAAGATTTATTGGTATTCCATGTCAAATACAAAGTTTGCACAATCATTATTTCAAGAAAACAAACAATACCACACAAACAATCCTTCATACCAAATACATTGCTTTAGCGAAGTCTAACATAAAGTATACTTGTTTTGATAAAACCATATTTCCTAAGTTACCTCGTGGGGTAAGCTAGTTATCCCATCCCCCCCCCCCCATTTCCCTTTTTTTTTTTTTTTTTTTTTTAACCACAGAAGTAGATTACATTTCCCCCAAATTTCTATATGAAGTATGCAAGATTTATGATGTCACTTTTATACAAAACACTCAAACAACTAAGTTTTCCCCATAAATAAAAGCCAAAATAAAAAGAGGGAAAAAAAATTCCCCTCCCTATTCCCCGCGACCTGGCCCAATTATCCTACTCAAAGAGCCATTCTCCTCTCAATCTACAATTTTCTATATAGACTGTACTCTCAAAATTTGATTATTCACTTCTGTTCTATATCTCGAGTTTTAAGCCAGTTTGTGGCTCTTCCTTTTGGTCTGGCCACGGCGCCTTATCTAGACGATATTCTAATCCATGCGCCATCTTGTCAACAAGCAAGATCTCATACCGACGTTGTGCTATCCTTCCTGAGAACTCACGGGTGAAGGTAAATCTGGAAAAGAGTTCCTTAATCCCGAAGACAAGGGTGACTTTCTTGGGAACTCTAATAGATTCTATTTCTATGAGGAATTTTCTGACAGAAATCAGGAAATCAAAGATTCTAGATACCTGTCGAGCCCTTCAGTCTACTCCTTGGACGTCAGTGGCTCAGTGCATGGAAGTAATCGGACTGATGGTGGCAGCAATGGACATCATCCCGTTTGCTCGGTTCCACCTCAGACCTCTGCAGTTAAACATGCTCAGGCAGTGGAATGGAGATTATGCAGACTTGTCTCCTCGAATAACCATGGAACAGGAGACAAGGGATTCTCTCTTCAATGGTGGTTGTCTCTGGATCATCTATCCCAGGGAACCTGCTTTCGCAGACCTTCCTGGGTAATTGTGACAACAGACGCCAGCCTTCTAGGGTGGGGAGCTGTATGGTGTTCCCTAAAGGCTCAGGGATTATGGACTCAGGCAGTGTCTGTTCTTCCTATAAACATCCTGGAACTAAGAGCGATCTTAAATGCTCTTCTGGCCTGGCCCCATAATGTCAGTGGCTTACATCAATCATCAGGGATGAACGAGGAGTTCCTTTGAGATGACCGATGTAGCCAAGATGAGCGGAGGCTCATTCATCTGTCAGCGATCCATATCCCAGGGGTGGACAACTGGGAGGTGGACTTTCTGAGCAGACAGACTTTTCATCCGGGAGAGTGGGAACTCCATATGGAAGTGTTCTCCAATCCGATTCTCAAATAGGTTGGCCGGAGTTAGATCTCATGGCATCTCGTCAGAATGCCAAGCTCCCCAGATACGGGTCGAGGTCCAGGGATTCCCAGGCGGAACTGATAGATGCTCTGGCGGTTCCTTGGTCCTTCAGCCTTGCATACCTATTTCCCCCATTTGCGCTTCTTCCTCGGGTCATTGCTCGAATCAAGCAGGAGAGGGCATCGGTGATCCTCATTGCACCTGCTTGGCCTTGCAGGATTTGGTATGCAGATCTGGTGGACATGTCGTCTCTGCCACCTTGGAGCCTGCCAGTGAGGAAGGATCTTCTTATTCAAAGACCCTTCCTTCATCCAAATCTAATTTCTCTGAAGCTGACTGCTTGGAGATTGAACGCTTAATCTTATCCAAGCGAGGTTTTTCTGATTCGGTCATAGAGACCATGATATAGGCTTGTAAGCCTGTAACTAGAAGGATTTACCATAAGATATGGCGTAAATATCTCTCTTGGTGGAAATCCAAGGGCTACTGAAGGAGATATTTCAGATTCAGAGAGTCTATTACCTCTGACGGATTCGGAGGTGGTTTCTTTCAGATTTAAACTTGATCACCTTCGTCTGTTACTCAGGGAGGTTTTAGTTGCCTTGGATGATAGTGACTCCACAGTGGTGGTTGTCCCTCAGAAGTCTAGTAAGCTAGACAGATATTTTGAGGTTCCTTCCTACACAGATGTATTTCCAGTTCCTAAAAGAGCTACTGAAATCATTGCTAAGGAGTGGGAGAGACCCGGCATTCCTTTTTCTCCCTCTCCTATTTTTAAGAAGATGTTTCCAATAGCTGATTCTGTCAAAGAAGCTTGGCAGACTGTCCCTAAGGTAGAAGGGGCCGTTTCCACCTTGGCTAAGAGAACTACTATTTCCATAGAGGATAGTTGTGCTTTCAAAGATCCTATGGATAAGAAGTTAGAGGGGTTACTCAAGAAGATTTATTTACACCAAGGTCTGCAGTGGCAACTGGCTGTGTGCATTGCCACCATCACTAGTGAAGCGGCATATTGGTTTGATGCACTGTCTGGGGCCCTCAGGACAGAGACTTCCTTGGATGAGATCCAAGAAAGGATAAAAGCTCTTAAGCTAGATAATGCTTTTATTTTGGATGCTTCCCTTCAAGTTATCAAATTGGGAGCTAAGATTTCGAGTTTCTCTATTCTAGCCCGCAGAGCCTTATGGTTAAAACCTTGGTCTGCGGATGTGTCTTCTAAGTCTAAACTTCTAGCTATTCCTTAGAAGGGAAAGACCTTGTTTGGACCTGATCTGAAGGAGATTTTTTCCGATATCACTGGAGGTAAGGGTCATCTTCTCCCTCAAGATAAGAGAAATAAACAAAAAGGACAGAGCAATTTCTTTTCCTTTCGAAATTTCAAAGGAAATTCTTTGTCTTCCTCCTCTAAGCAGGAACAAGCTAAACCTACATGGATACCCAGCCAGTCTTGGAACAAAGGAAAACAGTCCAAGAAGCCAGTTAGTGAATCCAAGACAGCATGAAGGGCATGCACCCGACCGGGACCGGATCTGGTAGGGGGCAGACTTTCCTTCTTTGTTCAAGCCTGGGTTCGGGATGTCCAAGATTCCTGGGCAATAGAAATAGTGTCTCAGGGATACTCTGGAGCTCAAATGTTTTCCTCCCAGAGGCAGATTTCTACTTTCAAGATTATCTGCAGACCAGATAAAAAGAGAGGCGTTCTTACACTGCCTAGGAGACCTATCGGCTCTGGGAGTGATTGTTCTCGTTCCAATTCAGGAACAGGGTCTGGGGTTTTATTCCAATCTGTTCGTAGTTCCCAAAAAAGAGGGAACCTTCAGGCCAATTTTAGACCTTGAGTCTAAACAAGTTTCTCAGGGTTCCGTCCTTCAAGATGGAAACAATTAGTTCCATGCTTCCATTGATTCAGGTGGGTCAATTTATGACAACAGTGGATTTAAAGGACGCGTATCTATATGTTCCTATTCACAGGGATCATCACAAGTTCTTAATGTTTGCCTTTCTGGACAAACACTTCTAGTTTGTGCCTCTTCCGTTCGGTCTTGCCACAGCTCCCAGAATCTTCACCAAGGTTCTGGAAACTCTGTTGGCGGTGCTTCGATCAAAGGGCATTGCAGTGGCGCCTTATCTGGACGAAATTCTAGTTCAGGCGCCATTCTTTAAGCTAGCAAGATCCGACACAGACTTGGTGTTGTCCTTCCTAAGATCCCACGGAAAATTTAGAAAAGAGTTCCTTAGTCCCGAACACAAGGCTAACTTTCCTAGGAACCATAATAGACTGTCTATGAAGATTTTTCTGACAGAAGTCAGGAAATTAAAGATTATCGATACTTATCTAGCTCTTCAGTCCACTCCTCCACCATCAGTCGCTCAGTGCATGGAGTTAATCGGGCTGATGGTGGCTACAATGGACATCATCCCGTTTGCTCGCTTCCAAGTGGGGTCATCCAGAATTAGATCTCATGGCATTGCGGCAGAATGCCAAACTCCCAAGATATGGGTCGAGATCCAGGGACCCCCAGGCGGAACTAATAGATGCTCTGGCGGCCACTTGGACCTTTAGTCTAGCATACCTGTTTCTTCCGTTTGCACTCCTTCCTCGAGTAATTGCTCAAATCAAACAGGAAAGGGTCTAAGTGATCCTCATAGCACAGGCCTGGCCTCGCAGGATTTGGTATGCAGATCTGGTGGAGATGACATCTCTACCACCTTGGAGGCTTTCGTTGAGGAAAGACCTTCTGATTCCGGAGCCCTTCCTTCACCTAAATCTAGTTTCTCTGAAGCTGACTGCTTGGAGATTGAACGCTTAATTTTATCCAAGCGGGGGTTTTCTGACTGTTATAGAGACCATGATTCAGGTTCGTAAGCCTGTTACTAGAAGGATTTACCATAAGATTTGGCATAAATATCTCTATTGGTGTGAATCCAAGGGCTACTCTACTCGGAGTAGAGTTAGGATTCCTAAAATTTTGTCTTTTCTCCAAGACGGTTTGAAGAAAGGTTTATCGGCGAGTTCTCTAAAGGGGCAAATTTCGGCCTTATCTATTTTGTTACACAAACCTCTGGCGTATGTTCCAGATGTTCAATCGTTCTGTCTGGCCTTGGTCAGGATCAGGCCTGTGTTCAAACCAGTTACTCCTCCATGGAGTCTAAATTTAGTGCTCAAAGTTTTTCAAGGGGCTCCGTTTGAGCCTATACATTCCTTAGATATTAAGTTATCTTGGAAAGTTTTATTTCTTCTATTTCTTCTGCTCGGAGAGTGTCAGAACTCTCGGCATTACAGTATGAGTCTCCTTATCTTATTTTCCATTCAGATAAGGTAGTTTTACGTACTAAATTAGGATTTCTTCCTAAGGTTGTTTCTGATAGGAACTTTAATCAGGAGATTGTGGTTCCTTCCTTGTGTCCTAATCCTTCTCAGAAGGAAAGACTTCTGCACAATTTGGACGTGGTCCGTGCTTTAAAGTTTTACCTGCAGGTGACTAAGGACTTTCATCAGTCTTCTTCTTTGTTTGTGGTTTTCTCAGGAAAACGTAAGGAACAGAAAGCTACGGCTACTTCTCTTTGGATGAAGAGTATCATACGTTTTGCAAATGAGACTGTTGGACAGCAGCCTCCCAAGAGAGTTATGGCTCATTCCATGATGGCTGTTGCTTCCTCATGGGCATTCAAAAACTAAGCTTCTGTGGAACAGATTTGCAAGGCTGCAACTTGGTCCTCTCTTCACACTTTTTCAACGTTCTACAAATTTGACACACTTGACTCGGCTGAGGCAGCTTTTGGGAGAAAGGTTCTTCAAGCAGTGGTGCCTTCCGTTTAGGTTCCCTGTCTTGTCCCTCCCGTATCATCTGTGTACTCTAGCTTGGGTATTGAATCCCATTAGTAATTAAGATGATCCGTGGACTCGTCGTGTCTTAAAAAAGAAAAGAAAATTTATGCTTACCTAATGAATTTATTTATTTTTTGACACGATGAGTCCACGGCCCGCCCTGTGTTTTTAGACAGGTTGTGGGTTATTGTAAACTTCAGACACCTCTGCACCTTGGCTTTTCCTTTCTCTTCCTAACTTCGGTCGAATGACTGGAGTGGGAGGTAAGGGAGGAGCTATAGATACAGTGGTGCTCCTTGCCTCCTCCTGCTGACCAGGAGGTGAATATCCCATTAGTAATTAAGATAATCCATGGACTCATCGTGTCAAAAAAGAAATAAATTTATCAGCTAAGCATAAATTTTCTTTTTTTCTATCATGATTCAGAGAGTAGAACGTTTCTAATTTACTCCTATTATCAAAGAAAAAAATTGGGTTTTATATTCCTTTAACCCCCTCACTACTGGGAATTTCAGAGAAAAACTAGGCCAAAATACCAGAGAATTTTTAGAATGTTTGCTATGCCACCATTTAACCCTTTGAGTGCTAAGCACTTTCCCACCTGGGTTATAAGATTTTAAGTTTTTTTTTTCTTTTCTTTCAACAATTGTTTTTAACTTTTTTTTCTCAGATCCCCAAGACTTACACTGTTGGAAATGTTAGGCGATTACCTTTCCAATGGTGGGACTGTAGCTGCTTAGATGCCTGAGATACATGCTTCTAAGCAGCAAGCCCCCTGCTCCTATACTTAACGTTAAGTATAAATAAAGTTGCGCAGTGACGTCCTCACATTATTGCGTGTGATGTCACCACGCATAACGTGAAGCCCCCAGATCTCCCTCAAGGTGTGAAAGTGCTAGTGATGGCTCTGAGTCGTCATTATCACTTAAGTGGTTAAACAGAAATAGAGCGTCATTTTTTTATTTTATTTACTATAATTGGTATAATGTACCAAGGTACTGATCTAGGTCAATTTTAGAATATTTCATGCCACCATTTCAATGCTAAATGCAATCAAATAAAAAAAAAATTGGTACTTTTTTCACACACTTTGGGTTTCTCACAGAAATGATTTACATCATAAAGATTTACAATATAAAGTTTCTCTGAGATGCCCTCTGTATATTCCATTAGCTTTTTGGTAAGTAGAAGGCCGCTAATTGCAGCTGCGCACCACACTTCTATTATTCCTGGCAGTGAAGGGGTTGATTAGGTAGCCTATCTGACACTCCCACCCCCTGATCCCTCCCAAACAGCTCTTCCCTCCCCCATTGGTCAATCCCACTGGCAGACAGTCTGCCAATAAAAATTAACTTTTTAATATATTTCTTATGTTTTATTTTTTTTCTGCAGTGTAGGATTTTAAACTCACTTTTCACCTCCCCAAATGTTGATTTAAACAGTATCCCACAAAAGTGAGTACACCCCTCACATTTTTGTAAATATATTATATCTTTTCATGTGACAACACTGAAGAAATGACACTTTGTAAAGTAGTGAGTGTACAGCTTGTATAACAGTGTAAATTTGCTGTCCTCTCAAAATAACACACAGACATTAATGTCAAAACCGTTGGCAACAAAAGTGAGTACACCCCTAAGTGGAAATGACCAAATTGGGCCCAATTTTCCCTCCCCGGTGTCATGTGACTTGTTAGTGTTACAAGGTCTCAGGTGTGAATGAGGAGCCGGTGTGTTAAAGTGAAGGTCAATTTTGATTAATTAGTGCCTGGTTTTTAATAATCCTATTAAAAACAAGGGCACTTTAATTCAACAAAATTGACATTTCACTCGTTTTCTTCAAAAACTTACCTTTTCATTCACGGCTGTCCGAAGCCTCTTCAGACGTCAGAAATGATGAATCCGGCTTCCTCCAATCACGGCGTCCCCACCAGGGGTATCTTGGCCTGATGCAACGCCGTGATTGGAGAAAGCCGGATTCGTCATTTTGGACCCGCAAAGACGGCTTGTGAAGGGTGGAGGAAATGCTAAAGCAGCTGCAAGGATTAAAAGGTACGTTTTTGAAGAAAACGAGTGAAATGTCAATTTTGATTAATTAAAATGCCCTTGTTTTTAATAGGATTATTAAAAACCGGACACTAATTCATCAAAATTGACCTTCACTTTAAATTTGGTGTTCTCGCTTTCACACTCTAATACTGGTCACTAGAAGTTCAACGTGGCACCTCGTGGCAAAGAACTCTGAGGATCTGGAAAAAAAAAATTCTTGCTCTATAAAGATGGCCTAGGTTATAAGAAGATTGCCAAGACCCTGAAACTAAGCTGCAGCACGGTGGGCAAGACCATACAGCGGTTTCACAGGACAGGTTCCACTCAGAACAAGCCTTACCATGGTTGACCAAAGAAGTTAAGTGCACGTTCTCAGCGTCATATCCAGAGGTTGTCTTTTGGAAATATATGTATGAGTGCTGCTAGCATTGTTGAATGGGGGTTCAGCCTGTCAGTGCTCAGACCGTATGCCGCCCACTGCATCAAATTGGTCTGTATGGCTGTTGTCCCAGAAGGAAGCCTCTTCTAAAGATGATGCACAAGAAAGCCCACAGTTTGCTGTAGACAACAGATTAAAGACATGGATAACAGGAACCATGTCCTGTGGTCTGATGAGCCCAAGATAAACTTATTTGGTTCAGATGGTGTCAAGCTGCAACCAGATGAGGAGTACAAAGACAAGTGTGTCTTGCCTATAGTCAAGCATGGTGGTGGGAGTGTCATGGTCTGGGCCTGCATGAGTGCTGCCGGCACTGGGGAGCTACAGTTAATTGAGGAAACCATGAATACCAACATGTACTGTGACATTCTGAAGCAGAGCATGATCCCCTCCCTTCGGAGACTTGGCCGTATTCCAACACACCTCCAAGATGACCACTGCCTTGCTTAAGAAGCTGAGGGTAAAGGTGATGGACTGGCCAAGCATGTCTCCATACCTAAAACCTATTGAGCATCTGTGGGGCATCCTCAAATGGAAGGTGGGGGAGCGCAAGGTCTCTAACATCCACCAGCTCCGTGATGTCATTGTGGAGGAGTGGAAAATGACTTTGGTGGTAACCTGTGAAGCTCTGGTGAACTCCATGCCCAAGAGGGTTAAGGCAGTTCTGGAAAATAATGGAGGCCACACAATATTGACACTTTGGGCCCAATTTGGACATTTCCACTTAGGGGTGTTCTCACTTTTGTTGCCAATGGTTTAGACATTAATGGCTGTGTGTTGAGTTATTTTGAGGGGGACAGCAAATTTACACTGTTATACAGGCTGTACACTCACTACTTTACAATGAAGAAATGACACTTTGCTACAGTGTTGTCACATGAAAAGATATAATAAAATATTTACAAAAATGTGAGGGGTGTACTCACTTTTGTGGTATACTGTGTATATATATATATATATATATATATATATATATATATATATATATATATATCGGATTTGGTGAAGGGGTTAAAACATCACATAGGGTGTGACAACCTTCAAGTATTTGTTAAAATGTGAAATGCTAATGTTGGGAGAACGATGTTAATTTGTTTTAAACATTTTTAGACTTGGCTGTTATATAGCAACTGAACAGCATTGTAATTCTAAAGTGTTTTTGGTCCCTTTAATGTGTGTTTTCACCTGTCAACTGGATGCCCTGTTACTCTTCTCAACAATCTTTGGCTAAACTGATCACAAACATTCTGGAAGCAGTGTTGTACTGCAACCTTGTAGCTTAAGCCGCCTTATGCGTTCAACCATCCCGCGTGCAGACACATTATCTCTAGTAAATATTACTAAGCGGCTTCTAGACATACCCTGTTCACGTCAGCATAACCAAGATGGCCCCTGGTGATGCTCAGCATGTTCTCTGCATTCTGCTGTGTAAAAAACCAAGACTATCGTTTGCAAATAGTCTATTAACCCTTTAAGTGCGCAATGCCTTAGTTCAGATGATGACCATACACAGTGCTCCCTTACCAAATACACTGCCACTTTCTTTCATGTCATTGGCAAGAGTCCATGAGCTAGTGACGTATGGGATATAAAATCCTACCAGGAGGGGCAAAGTTTCCCAAACCTCAAAATGCCTATAAATACACCCCTCACCACACCCACAATTCAGTTTTACAAACTTTGCCTCCTATGGAGGTGGTGAAGTAAGTTTGTGCTAAGATTTCTACGTTGATATGCGCTTCTCAGCTTTTTTGAAGCCCGATTCCTCTCAGAATACAGTGAATGTCAGAGGGATGTTTTCCTAACGGGGATCTATTTCATAGGTTCTCTGTTATCGGTCGTAGAGATTCATCTCCTACCTCCCTTTTCAGATCGACGATATACTCTCATATTCCATTACCTCTACTGATAACTGTTTCAGTACTGGTTTGCTATCTGCTATATGTGGATGGGTGTCTTTTGGTAAGTATGTTTCATTTACTTAAGACACTCTCAGCCATGGTTTGGCACTTTATATAAAGTTCTAAATATATTTATTTAAGAAAAAATTATTTCTTACCTGGGGTTTAGTCTTTCTCAAATTGACTCTTTTTCTAAATTGCGGGCTGTATTAGGCTCGTGAGAGCGCAGAATTCTAAAATTTATTGCGTCATTCTTGGCGCAAGATTTTTTTGGCACGAAAGTTACGTTCGTTGATGCAAATTCGTCATTTCCAGCGTCCTATTTTTCTGTTTGTGGTGCGTCATACTTGGCGCCAAACATTTTCATTATTTAAGACCTCATTCCTCTTGCCTCTGGCCTTTTTCTATGTCAGAGGGCTATGCTGTTTGCATTTTTTTTCCCCATTCCTGAAACTGTCATATAAGGAAATTGATAATTTTGCTTTATATGTTGTTTTTTCTCTTACATTCTGCAAGATGTCTCAATCTGATCCTGTCTCAGAATCTACTGCTGAAATCCTGCTGCCTGATATCGGTTCTACCAAAGCTAAGTGCATTTGTTGTAAACTTGTGGAGTCTATACCTCCAGCTGTGGTTTGTAATAGTTCTCATGATAAACTTTTACATGCAGATAATGTTTCCATCAGTAGTAGTTCATTACCTGTTGCTGGTCCATCAACATCTAATGCTCAGGATATTCCTTTAAATTTAAGAGAATTTATTTCTGATTCCATTCAGAAGGCTTTGTCTGCCATTCCACCTTCTAATAAACGTAAAAGGTCTTTTAAAACTTCTCATAGAGTTGATGAAATTTCAAAGGACCGACAACATACTGATTTATCTATCTCTGATGAGGATCTATCTGATTCAGAAGATCCTGACTCAGATATTGACACTGACAAATCCTCTTATTTATTTAAAATGGAGTATATTCATTCTTTATTAAAAGAAGTGTTGATTACATTAGATATGGAGGAGACTTGTCCTCTTAAAATTAAAACTAGTAAACGTTTAAATTCTGTTTATAAACCTCCTGTAGTTATTCCAGAGGTTTTTCCCGTTCCTGATGCTATTTCAAATATGATTTCAAAGGAATGGAATAGACTGGGTACTTCTTTTATTCCTTCTTCAAGGTTTAACATTTTTTATCCTTTGCCAACTGATAGATTGGAGTTTTGGGAAAAGATCCCCAAAGTTGATGGGGCCATCTCTACTCTTGCTAAGCGTACTACTATTCCTACGGAAGATAGTACTTCTTTTAAAGATCCTTTAGATAGGAAACTTGAATCTTATCTAAGGAAGGCTTATTTATGTTCAGGTCATCTTCTTAGGCCTGCTATTTCTTTGGCTGATGTTGCAGCTGCTTCAACTTTTTGGTTGGAAACTTTAGCGCAACAAGTATCGGATAATGATGTGTCTAGCATTGTTAAATTAATTCAACATGCTAATAATTTCATTTGTGATGCCATTTTTGATATCATCAGAATTGATGTTAGATATATGTATTTAGCTATTTTAGCTAGAAGAGCTTTATGGCTTAAATCTTGGAATGCTGATATGACTTCTAAATCGACATTGCTATCTCTTTCTTTCCAAGGTAATAAATTATTTGGTTCTCAGTTGGATTCAATATTTTTCAAAGATGTTTGGATCAATTCAGTCCAAAATCATTGGATTCAGAGCATTTTCTCTCGGGTACAGAATAGATTTCAGAGTAAGACCGCCTGTGAGAAGATTTTTTCTCTCATGCATTCAAGTGAACCCAGAGAAAGCCCAGGCTTTCCTGAAGTGTGTTTCAGACCTGCAGTTTTCAGGGGTAATCATGCCGGTTCCGTTTCAGGAACAGGGTCTGGGGTTTTATTCAAATTTATTCATTGTCCCAAAGAAAGAAAATTCATTCAGACCAGTTCTGGATCTAAAGATCTTGAATCGTTATGTAAGAGTACCAACATTCAAAATGGTGACTATAAGGACTATTCTGCCTTTTGTTCAGCAAGGGCATTATATGTCCACAATAGATTTACAGGATGCATATCTTCATATTCCGATTCATCCAGATCACTATCAGTTCCTGAGATTCTCTTTTCAAGACAAGCATTACCAATTTGTTGCTCTTCCTTTTGGCCTAACGACAGCTCCAATAATCTTTTCAAAGGTTCTCGGTGCCCTACTCTCTGTAATCAGAGAGCAGGGTATTGCGGTGTTTCCTTATTTGTACGATATCTTGGTACTAGCTCAGTCTTTACGTTCTGCAGAATCTCACACGAATCAACTAGAGTTGTTTCTTCAAAAACATGGTTAGAGGATCAATTTACCAAAGAGTTCTTTGATTCCTCAGTCAAGGGTAACCTTTTTAGGTTTCCAGATAGATTCAGTGTCCATGACTTTGTCTCTGACAGACAAGAGATGTTTAAAATTGGTTTCAGCCTGTCGGAACCTTCAGTCTCAGTCATTCCCTTCAGTAGCTATGTGCATGGAAGTTTTAGGTCTCATGACTGCAGCATCGGACGCGATCCCCTTTGCTCGTTTTCATATGAGACCTCTCTAGCTTTGTATGCTGAATCAATGGTGCAGGGATTATACAAGGATATCACAATTAATATCCTTAAATCCCAATACTCGACTTTCTCTGACTTGGTGGTTAGATCACCATCGTATAATTCTAGGGGCCTCTTTTGTTCATCCAACCTGGACTGTGATCACAACATATACGAGTCTTTCAGGTTGGGGAGCTGTTTGGGGATCTCTGACAGCACAAGGGGTTTGGTAATCTCAAGAGGCGAGATTACCAATCATTATTTTGGAACTCCGTGCCATTCTCAGAGCTCTTCAGTTTTGGCCTCTATTGAAGAGAGAACCATTCATTTGTTTCCAGACAATGTCACAACTGTGGCGTATGTCAATCATCAGGGTGGGACTCACAGTCCTCAGGCTATGAAAGAAGTATTCCGGATACTTGTTTGGGTGGAATACAGCTCCTGTCTAATTTCTGCGGTCCATATCCCAGGTATAGACAATTGGGAAGGGGATTATCTCAATCGTCAAACTTTACATCCGAGAGAGTGGTCTCTTCACCCATATGTGTTTTCTCAAATTGTTCAGATGTGGGGGCTTCCAGAAATAGATCTGATGGCATCTCATCTAAACAAGAAACTTCCCAGGTACCTGTCCAGGTCCAGGGATCCTAAGGCGGAAGCAGTGGATGCATTGACACTTCCTTGGGGTTATCAACCTGCTTATAGTTTTCCGCTTCTAGTTCTTCTTCCAAGAGTGATCTCCAAAATCATCATGGAGCAATCGTTTGTGCTGCTGGTGGCTCCAGCATGGCCTCACAGGTTTTGGTATGTGGATCTTGTTCGGATGTCCAGTTGCCAACCTTGGCCACTTCCATTAAGGCCAGACCTTCTATCTCAAGGTCCGTTTTTCCATCAGGATCTCAAATCATTAAATTTGAAGGTATGGAAATTGAACGCCTAGTGCTTAGACATAGAGGATTCTCTGACTCAGTGATTAATATTATGTTACAGGCTCGTAAATCTGTTTCTAGAAAGATTTATTATTGAGTTTGGAAGACTTACATTTCATGGTGTTCTTCTCATAAATTTTCTTGGCATTCTTTTAGACTTCCTAGAATTTTACAGTTTCTTTAGGATGGTTTGGATAAAGGTTTGTCTGCAAGTTCCTTGAAAGGACAAATCTCTGCTCTTTCTGTTTTATTCCACAGAAAAATTGCTAAACTCCCTGATATTCACTGTTTTGTACAGGCTTTGGTTCGTATCAAGCCTGTCATTAAATCAATCTATCCTTCTTGGAGTCTTAATTTGGTTTTGAAGGCTTTACAGGCTCCTCCATTTGAGTCTATGCATTCTTTGGACATTAAATTGCTTTCTTGGAAAGTGTTGTTCCTTTTGGCCATCTATTCTGCTAGAAGAGTTTCTGAATTATCTGCTCTTTCTTGTGAATCTCCTTTTCTGATTTTTCATCAGGATAAGGCAGTTTTGCGGACTTCATTTAAATTCTTACCTAAAGTTGTGAATTCTAACAACATTAGTAGAGAAATTGTTGTCCCTTCTTTGTGTCCTAATCCTAAGAATTCTTTGGAGAGATCTTTACATTCTTTGGATGTGGTGAGAGCTCTGAAATATTATGTTGATGCTACTAAAGTTTTCAGGAAGACTTCTAGTTTATTTGTTATCTTTTCTGGTTACAGGAAAGGTCAGAAGGCTTCTGCCGTTTCTTTGGCATCTTGGTTAAAGCTTTTGATTCATCAAGCTTATTTGGAGTCGGGTAAAACCCTGCCTCAGAGAATTACAGCTCATTCTACTAGGTCAGTTTCCACTTCCTGGGCTTTTAAGAATGAAGCTTCAGTTGTTCAGATTTGCAAAGCAGCAACTTGGTCTTATTTGCATACATTTACTAAATTCTACCATTTTGATGTTTTTGCTTCTTTGGAAGCAGTTTTTTGTAGAAAAGTTCTTCAGGCAGCTGTTTCAGTTTGATTCTTCTGCTTATGATTTAAGTTTTTTCTTTTCAATTATTAAATTTATGATTTGGGTTGTGGATTCATTTTTTTGAGCGGAATTGGCTGTCTTTATTTTTTTATCCCTCCCTCTCTAGTGACTCTTGCATGGAGTTCCACATCTTGGGTATTAATATCCCATACGTCACTAGCTCATGGACTTTTGCCAATTACATGAAAGAAAACCTAATTTATGTAAGAACTTACCTGATAAATTCATTTCTTTCATATTGGTAAGAGTCCATGAGGCCCACCCTTTTTTATGGTGGTTATGATTTTTTGTATAAAGCACAATTATTCCAATTCCTTTGTTGATGCTTTTTACTCCTTTCTTTAACACCCCACTACTTGGCTATTCGTTAAACTGAATTGTGGGTGTGGTGAGGGGTGTATGTATAGGCATTTTGAGGTTTGGGAAACTTTGGCCCTCCTGGTAGGATTGTATATCCCATACGTCACTAGCTCATGGACTCTTGCCAATATGAAAGAAATGAATTTATCAGGTAAGTTCTTACATAAATTATGTTTTTACTCATTTGTAAGGACGTTTTCGTGGAACACTGATCTCTGAAGTTAACATAAATAAGGCCCCTTGTAGAATTTTATATTGTTTTAGGTATGTGCCTTTAGAGAATACACACATTTTATATTCCTATAGGGGTAAATCACAAGGTCCCTGGCAGACAACACAGCCATAAGCCTTTTTTCTAATTCAAAGCCAAAAACCTTCATTTCTTTCCAATGGCATGGAGAGTCCATGATTCCATTCAGTTACTTTTGGGAAATTCAACTCTGGCCACCAGAAGGAGGCAGGCCCATTTCCCCTACTCCCAGTCGTTATTTGCCTCTGTAACAAGGAGGAAGCGGAGATAGTGCTCTTCAGAAAGATGAATCTAAGTCCTTTTTTTATTATTTTAAATGGTTATTTATTGAATTCTCAAGCAGGGGTATCGCGATGACATCATCAATGACATGCATTGGTTCAGTTTACACAGAAGTAAAGGTATTATCAAGCAGTCTTGCGGTGTGATAATAAGAATGTTTAGAAATTCTAAACCTGTAGGAAATCCTTCTTAAGCATTTTATAAACAAACTAGGGAGAGTACCTGGGATCCAACGGGGTAAGTGGGGAGGGGGTGTACAGTTTCTAAAAGTAGCAGAATTATAGTAGTCTGGATTGTTTTTGAATGTTCCGTTATATATTCATGCTGAAATTGTGGCAAACCTAGCCACTTCTGGACTATAACATAAGAAAGGTTGTCTATAGGCTGTATATTGTGCTATGTAGATGTGACAGACCCTTCTGTCAGCACTGAAAGAGTTAACTGTGTTCAGCTTTAGCCTCGGCTATTGTGCACTGTCATTAATGTTATTGATACACAGTCCATTGTTTAATCAACCTCAGAGAGCAGACCCTAGATGATAAGGAAAGCCAAGTGTGTGTCTGTGTTTAAATTGTTATCAGCTTGAGCAAGGTATTCTATTGTATCATGTAAAAGGGCGTGTTCCCTCCATCTAATGTACAACATTCTTTCAACCCCCCTTCTGGGGGGGGTCAGACCTGCATAAATACTGGGCATGTGAGCCTTAATAAAATTCATTCTGTTTAAACCTGAAAACTGGCTGGGTTGTGAACTGCTGATTCCCTATGCAGGACATTGTTCCCTGGTGTTAACCCTTGGTATCCGGTTGGTACCGTTACAATTGGTGGCAAGCGACGGAATGAACCTTATCGCCCAGAAGAGCAACTACACAAGCCAGTAACCTCAGGAAGAGGGGGATTACTACAATACTGACTAAGATGGAAGGAGTACCAGGGACCGAAGTGAATGGAGATGGATTATTCTAAGCTAAAGAGACAAACGTAAAAGGAACTGCTAGAAGCCAGGGGAAAGATAGGCAGCAGCAAACCCAAGGCTATATTAATTGCTGAGCTGATGGAGGGAGACAGAGCTCGCAGCGCTACGCCTCCAGCAGCCATGGAGGAGACCCTATACCAGAGGGAAATGAGGACCAGGCTGGAATTTTTACCCCAACCTGTACCACGGGATATGCTATCCGTGGTAATGGCAGATGTGCAGGAGTACGTGATGGCACACAGTCCGCGGAATGCATCCTCCCGAGCAGAATCCATGTTGGACGCACTCAGCAACCCAGTAAGACCCAAAATCCCATACCATGCATTTAAAATGTTTTGTGAGGAGAAGGATGAGATTGATGGGTATTTACAGGATTTTGAGAGACTGTGCGAGTTACATGATTTGGAGCAGTCCGTATGGGTGCCGGTGCTAGCAGGCAAGCTAGCCGGTAGGGCAGCAGAAGCGTATCGCGCTGTACCCAGAGAGGACAGCAAGGATTACGCTAAAGCGAAGAGAGCGATCTTGGAAAGATATGCCATTACCTCAGAGGCATACCGGCGCAAGTTTAGAGGCCTGCGCAAGCCAGAAAGAGATTCCCATGCAGAGTGGGCCCACAAGCTGGATCAAGCATCTCAGGGGTGGATACAGGCCAGCCAAGCTACCACCATGGAAGAATTGCGACAACTGATGCTGTTGGAGCAATTCTTTAACGGCTTGTCCCCAGAAGCCCAAGAATGGGTGAGAGATCGAAAACCCCTCACCTTAACCGAAGCAGCCAGATTAGCAGACCAGCATTTTGATGCCAGGAGGCACCATGGACTACAGCCTAACAACGGACGGGCTAATATACAATGCCACACCTGCAAGCAGTGGGGACATATGGCACGTGAGTGCACCCAAAATCGGAGCAGACAAGCTTGGAACCAGGTCAGACAGAACCTGGCCCCAAGGGCGGCTGCTCACCATTACCAAACGGAGCCAGCCGCTCATGAGGTGTTGAGCACCCAAGCCGAGGAACCCCTGGGAATTCTGCATGAGGTGATGTCGGTCCAGGGACTTCGGGATTCGGGAGCTACTTTAACCCTGATAGCTCCCCATTTGGTGCCGGATACAGCACCCACTGGCGGATCCGTGGCAGTACGAGGGGCAGGGGGAGCAGTATACCGATTGCCCACTGCTAGAGTGGAGTACAGACCCCCAGTCACCCCAGCAGCTGCCAGTTACCAACCCCCGGCGCACCGCTATACCACACGGCCTCCGGCCACGAACTACCCTCAGAGAGCCCGGTTCAATTCGCGGGGCTACTCACAACCTATTCGGTGCTTTGGATGTAAGCAACTAGGGCACAAAAGACCAGAGTGTCCCCTAAACGCAGCGAATCAAGCACAGTCCTGGAGAAGACCCGCTGGCGGAATCCCACATAATCCTCAGCCTGTGGCCCGCTACGTAGAGGCGCCAGAATGCTGGGGCAGCCTACATGAAGCAGACCCCGTGCAAGCTGCCCACCGGAATAACCGGCAACGGGTTAAAGTGAATGGGAAGGAGGTCAGTTGTCTACGGGATACTGGTGCTACCATGACCTTGCTTCAAGAGAACTTGGTGCCTGAGAAACAGCACACTGGAGACACTGTGGCTGTGAGGGTAGCAGGGGGCACTGTGTTCCGCCTACCTGTTGCCAGGGTACATTTGGATTGGGGAGTGGGCGCTAGACTTGTGAATGTGGGGGTCAAGAAGGACTTACCTGCTGATGTTCTCCTTGGAAATGACTTGGCCCCCCCTTGTTTCTGCCTATGCTCCCATGGATCCCGCTGATGTTAACCCTGTGACTACCCAAGCCCAGTCCCTCCGGGAAGAGACGCTTCCATGTTTGGGGTGGGGGCAGTACTGAGCCAAGTTGGAGCAGATGGCGGAGAACACCCCGTAGCTTACTTGAGCCGAAAGTTGTTGCCCCGGACATCCCCAAGCCGATCCGTTGGGATCAGACTGTGTATGCCGGCTTGGTTCTGGGGGAGCATTGTGGCAAACCTAGCCACTTCTGGACTATAACATAAGAAAGGTTGTCTATAGGCTGTATATTGTGCTATGTAGATGTGACAGACCCTTCTGTCAGCACTGAAAGAGTTAACTGTGTTCAGCTTTAGCCTCAGCTATTGTGCACTGTCATTAATGTTATTGATACACAGTCCATTGTTTAATCAACCTCAGAGAGCAGACCCTAGATGATAAGGAAAGCCAAGTGTGTGTCTGTGTTTAAATTGTTATCAGCTTGAGCAAGGTATTCTATTGTATCATGTAAAAGGGCGTGTTCCCTCCATCTAATGTACAACATTCTTTCAACCCCCCTTCTGGGGGGGGTCAGACCTGCATAAATACTGGGCATGTGAGCCTTAATAAAATTCATTCTGTTTAAACCTGAAAACTGGCTGGGTTGTGAACTGCTGATTCCCTATGCAGGACATTGTTCCCTGGTGTTAACCCTTGGTATCCGGTTGGTACCGTTACAGAAATATGTCATAGTATGGAATGTAATAACTATACAAAGTAGTCTGTAGTTAGAGCTGAATGTTAAAACGTACTAAAGGGAAAAGGTTCACCTATCCTTGTTGTAATATTTATCCATTTTAGTATTTTGATGAAAAAGAAATCTAGGGAGAATCTATTCTCTAAACAGGTTTGACCAAATCATTGTATACCGTGAACCATAGATATCTAAAAATCCAATATCTAAACTCAACATACTGCATAGCATAGAATTTGTATAATTAGGAAATTAAGAAAAGACATTTCTACGTACCAATTGATCCAAACGCTCAATATAATATATTGATAAGTTCCTCTTTTTAATCACTGATGCTTCTGGGGGATTCCGGACTTGGCAGGAAGTCTGTTCTTCTATATATCTTTTATCTCATGTTAATTCTTCTAAAATTGGATTTATAACCTGCTAGTATTAATGTTTACTAAGTTGTATCATCTAATCGGAAACACCATTTCCCTTGTAAATTTTCATTAAGAATGAATACTGAATTTCAAAAAGGATGTAAAACTTTGTATCTTAATTTAGCCGGGATGAATAATAAAAAGGTTCCTATTTTTGAATAAATGCTTTTATTCTCATAACTAGGTTGCCCTGAATGTCCACCTGTTCAGTTGGAAGTGCATAGCAGTGACTAATTTTTTTGAAAGGAGGAGCTTTGTGTGAAATCCAATATTGAAAAATTAATAACTACGTTTAGGAAGCGAGTAGTGTTATGTATATCATGGAGGAAAAGAATATATTTTGCTGATAATCTAATATATGATTTAAAGATTCTTGAGAGCCAAGATTTAAATTTTCCCCACAATCTTTGTACCTTGGGACAATCCCATAATAAATATAAAAGGTCTGGAGAGGGGGCTGAGCATTTCTTACATTTATCTAATGCCTCTGGGACCCATTTAGGACGTAGCTTAGGTGTAATATAAGCCTGGTGAACTAATTTAGTGTGTGATTCCCTGAGAGATGCTGAGAGTGTTGCTTTCCTCACTAATGTGAAACTGGTGGTCAATTCCCCAACTATTAGGGTTATCCAAGATGGCGTCCCTCGAATTCCGATTGGCTGATAGGATTCTATCAGCCAATCGGAATTAAGGTAGGAAAAATCTGATTGGCTGATGGAATCAGCCAATCAGATTCAAGTTCAATCCGACTGGCTGATCCAATCAGCCAATCAGATTGAGCTTGCATTCTATTGGCTGATCGGAACAGCCAATAGAATGCGAGCTCAATCTGATTGGCTGATTGGATCAGCCAATTGGATTGAACTTGTATCTGATTGGCTGATTCCATCAGCCAATCAGAATTTTCCTACCTTAATTCCGATTGGCTGATAGAATCCTATCAGCCAATCGGAATTCGAGGGACGCCATCTTGGATGATGTCCCTTAAAGGAACCGTCATTCGTTGGGAAGTCGTCGGCCAGGATGGATGTTCCGCATCCGTGGGATGAAGATGGAGCCGGAAGAAAGAAGATTGAAGATGCCGCTTGATAGAAGACTTCAGCCGGCTGATGGACCTCTTCAGCCCCCGCTTGGATCAAGTCTTCAGCCGGATGATGGACCTCTTCAGCCCCGGATAGGAGGAAGACTTCAGCCGGATGATGGACCTCTTCAGCCCCGGATAGGAGGAAGATTTCGGACACTCTTCTGGACGGATCGGTGATACCCGGCGTGGTGAAGACAAGGTAGGAAGATCTTCAGGGGCTTAGTGTTAGGTTTATTTAAGGGGGGTTTGGGTTAGATTAGGGGTATGTGGGTGGTGGGTTGTAATGTTGGGGGGGGTATTGTATGTTTTTTTTACAGGCAAAAGAGCAGAATTCTTTGGGGCATGCCCCGCAAAAGGCCCTTTTAAGGGCTGGTAAGGTAAAAGAGCTTTTCAATTTTTATTTTAGAATAGGGTAGGGCATTTTTTTATTTTGGGGGGCTTTTTTATTTTATTAGGGGGCTTAGAGTAGGTGTAATTAGCTTAAAATTGTAATATTTTTATAATGTTTGTAAATTATTTTTTTAATTTTTGTAACAGTTCTTTTTTTATTTTTTGTACTTTAGTTAGTGTATTTCTTTGTATTTATTTGTAGGTATTTGTATTTAATTTATTTATTGATATTGTAGTGTTAGGTTTAATTGTAGATAATTGTAGGTAGTTTATTTAATTAATTTATTGATAGTGTATTGTTAGGTTTAATTGTAACTTAGGTTAGGATTTATTTTACAGGTACTTTTGTAATTATTTTAACTAGGTAGCTATTAAATAGTTATTAACTATTTAATAGCTATTGTACCTGGTTAAAATAAATACAAAGTTGCCTGTAAAATAATTATAAATCCTAAAATAGCTACAATATAATTATAATTTATATTGTAGCTATATTAGGGTTTATTTTACAGGTAAGTATTTAGCTTTAAATAGGAATAATTTATTTAATAAGATTTATTTTATTTCGTTAGATAAAAATTATATTTAATTTAGGGGGGTGTTAGGGTTAGGGTTAGACTTAGCTTTAGGGGTTAATACATTTATTAGGGTAGCGGTGAGGTCCGGTCGGCAGATTAGGGATTAATAAGTGTAGGTAGGTAGCGGCGACGTTGGGGGGGGGGCAGATTAGGGGGTAATAAATATAATATAGGGGTCGGCAGGGGTTAGGGGCAGCAGATTAGGGGTTCATAGGGATAACGTAGGTTGTGGCGGTGTACAGAGCGGCAGATTAGGGGTTAATAGTATAATGCAGGGGTCAGCGATAGCGGGGGCGGCAGATTAGGGGTTAATAAGTGTAAGGTTAGGGGTGTTTAGACTCGGGGTACATGTTAGGGTGTTAGGTGCAGACTTAGGAAGTGTTTCCCCATAGGAAACAATGGGGCTGCGTTAGGAGCTGAACGCTGCTTTTTTGCAGGAGTTAGGTTTTTTTCCAGCTCAAACGGCCCCATTGTTTCCAATGGGGGAATCGTGAACGAGCACGTTTTTGAAGCTGGCCGCGTCCGTAAGCACCGCTGGTATTTAGAGTTGAAGTGGCGGTAAATTATGCTATACGCTCCCTTTTTGGAGCCTAACGCAGCCCTTCTGTGAACTCTAAATACCAGCGTTGTTTAAAAGGTGCGGGGAGAAAAAAGCACGCGTAGCTAACGCACCTCTTTAGCCGCAGAACTCTAAATCTAGGCGATTGTGTGTGTTGTGTTGTGACATCTGTGCTACATTATAAGTTACATTGTGTGTGTTGTGTTGTGACATCTGTGCTATATTATAAGTTACATTGTGTGTGTTGTGTTGTGACATCTGTGCTATATTATAAGTTACATTGTGTGTGTTGTGTTGTGACATCTGTGCTACATTATAAGTTACATTGTGTGTGTTGTGTTGTGACATCTGTGCTATATTATAAGTTACATTATGTGTGTTGTGTTGTGACATCTGTGCTATATTATAAGTTACATTGTGTGTGTTGTGTTGTGACATCTGTGCTATATTATAAGTTACATTATGTGTGTTGTGTTGTGACATCTGTGCTATATTATAAGTTACATTATGTGTGTTGTGTTGTGACATCTGTGCTATATTATAAGTTACATTGTGTGTTTTGTGTTGTGACATCTGTGCTATATTATAAGTTACATTGTGTGTGTTGTGTTGTGACATCTGTGCTACATTATAAGTTACATTATGTGTGTTGTGTTGTGACATCTGTGCTATATTATAAGTTACATTGTGTGTGTTGTGTTGTGACATCTGTACTACATTATAACAGTGTTACATAGTGTGTGTGTGTGTTGTGACATCTGTGCTACATTATAACAGTGTTACATTGTGTGTGTTGTGTTGTGACATCTGTGCTACATTATAACAGTGTTACATTGTGTGTGTTGTGTTGTGACATCTGTGCTACATTATAACAGTGTTACATTGTGTGTGTTGTGTTGTGACATCTGTGCTACATTATAACAGTGTTACATTGTGTGTGTGTGTGTTGTGACATCTGTGCTACATTATAACAGTGTTACATAGTGTGTGTGTGTGTTGTGACATCTGTGCTATATTATAACAGTGTTACATTGTGTGTGTTGTGTTGTGACATCTGTGCTATATTATAACAGTGTTACATTATGTGTGTAGTGACATCTGTGCTACATTATAACAGTGTTACATTGTGTGTGCTGTGTTGTGACATCTGTGCTACATTATAACAGTGTTACATTGTGTGTGTGTGTGTTGTGACATCTGTGCTACATTATAACAGTGTTACATAGTGTGTTGTGTTGTGACATCTGTGCTACATTATAACAGTGTTACATTGTGTGTGTGTGTGTTGTGACATCTGTGCTACATTATAACAGTGTTACATAGTGTGTTGTGTTGTGACATCTGTGCTACATTATAACAGTGTTACAATGTGTGTGCTGCAGTATGTGGGTTCCACCACTAGATGGGGTCAGACATAAACAATGTGGAAGAATAAAATGTATAAGAATCACACTGCTGTATTTCTGTGCTGCTTGCACATATTTCTGTCAAGTAGGATTACTGCTCTGGCACTTTAAGAAGAGAGGGAGGCCCTACAGGAGGAAGCTGCTGCAGATCATATCATTTGATCCATTGACAAATGGCTTAGGAACAAATACCTGGCTGCAGGAAGTGAGGGAGTCTGGGATATCTAGTGTAGTTGCTGCTAAGGTGGGGGGGAGATCTCAGGATCACTGACACAGACACTTCCTACCCTCATCATGACTTCAGCTCTTGCACCAGGAAGCTAAGCATCTTCTATCATGTACAGGCTATTTATCAGTCCTTTTGTTTGTGTGATGGCAGCAGCACTCTGACTGCCCCCACCATGGCTGCCAAGGAACAGCTGTATACCCAAATTATACCCAGAAGGAACAGGCAGCAAGGCAGAGCTGGCACCATCAGGCATGGCTCATCCCTGGAAATCCTCCTGTCCATGGGATTCCCTAAAAGCAGGGCGTAAGTTCTCCTCATTTACTATATTTGTTTGTTTGTTATGTGCTGGGGCAGTACTGGGTACATGTGACTCACAGCTGTGCCAGTTAGTATTACTGTGTTACTGACCCTGCAATATGCTATAAGTAATAGTATGAACGTGAGCCCCTGTGCTATATTATACACTGGCACAGTACTGGGTACATGTGACTCACAGCTGTGCCAGTTAGTATTATTGTGTTACTGACCCTGCAATATGCTATAAGTAATAGTATGAACGTCAGCCCCTGTGCTATATTATACACTGGCACAGTACTGGGTACATGTGACTTAGTAATGCCAGCAGCTGCCTGACCAGTGACTATTACTGTGTTACTGACCCTGCAATATGCTATAAGTAATAATATGAATGTCAGCCCCTGTGCTATATTATACACTGGCACAGTACTGGGTACATGTGACTCACAGCTGTGCCAGTTAGTATTATTGTGTTACTGACCCTGCAATATGCTATAAGTAATAGTATGAACGTCAGCCCCTGTGCTATATTATACACTGGCACAGTACTGGGTACATGTGACTTAGTAATGCCAGCAGCTGCCTGACCAGTGACTATTACTGTGTTAATGACCCTGCAATATGCTATAAGTAATAGTATGAACGTGAGCCCCTGTGCTATATTATACACTGGGGCAGTACTGGGTACATGTGACTTAGTAATGCCAGCAGCTGCCTGACTATTACTGTGTTACTGACCCTGCAATATGCTATAAGTAATAGTATGCATGTGAGCCCCTGTGCTTTATTATACACTGGCACAGTACTGGGTACATGTGACTCACAGCTGTGCCAGTTAGTATTATTGTGTTACTAACCCTGCAATATGCTATAAGTAATAGTATGAACGTGAGCCCCTGTGCTATATTATACACTGGCACAGTACTGGGTACATGTGACTCACAGCTGTGCCAGTTAGTATTATTGTGTTACTGACCCTGCAATATGCTATAAGTAATAGTATGAACGTGAGCCCCTGTGCTATATTATACACTGGCACAGTACTGGGTACATGTGACTCACAGCTGTGCCAGTTAGTATTACTGTGTTACTGACCCTGCAATATGCTATAAGTAATAGTATGAACGTGAGCCCCTGTGCTATATTATACACTGGGGCAGTACTGGGTACATGTGACTTAGTAATGCCAGCAGCTGCCTGACTATTACTGTGTTACTGACCCTGCAATATGCTATAAGTAATAGTATGCATGTGAGCCCCTGTGCTTTATTATACACTGGCACAGTACTGGGTACATGTGACTCACAGCTGTGCCAGTTAGTATTATTGTGTTACTGACCCTGCAATATGCTATAAGTAATAGTATGAACGTGAGCCCCTGTGCTATATTATACACTGGCACAGTACTGGGTACATGTGACTCACAGCTGTGCCAGTTAGTATTACTGTGTTACTGACCCTGCAATATGCTATAAGTAATAGTATGAACGTGAGCCCCTGCGCTATATTATACACTGGGGCAGTACTGGGTACATGTGACTTAGTAATGGCAGCAGCTGCCTGACCAGTGACTATTACTGTGTTACTGACCCTGCAATATGCTATAAGTAATAGTATGCATGTGAGCCCCTGTGCTTTATTATACACTGGCACAGTACTGGGTACATGTGACTTAGTAATGCCAGCAGCTGCCTGACCAGTGACTATTACTGTGTTACTGACCCTGCAATATGCTATAAGTAATAATATGCATGTCAGCCCCTGTGCTATATTATACACTGGCACAGTACTGGGTACATGTGCCTTAGTAATGCCAGCAGCTGCCTGACCAGTGACTATTACTGTGTAACTGACCCTGCAATATGCTATAAGTAATAATATGCATGTCAGCCCCTGTGCTATATTATACACTGGCACAGTACTGGGTACATGTGACTTAGTAATGCCAGCAGCTGCCTGACCAGTGACTATTACTGTGTTACTGACCCTCAATATGCTATAAGTAATAATATGAATGTCAGCTCCTGTGCTATATTATACACTGGCACAGTACTGGGTACATGTGACTTAGTAATGCCAGCAGTTGCCTGCCCAGTGACTATTACTGTGTTATTGACCCTGCAATATGCTATAAGTAATAATATGAATGTCAGCCCCTGTGCTATATTATACACTGGCACAGTACTGGGTACATGTGACTTAGTAATGCCAGCAGCTGCCTGACTATTACTGTGTTACTGACCCTGCAATATGCTATAAGTAATAATATGAATGTCAGCCCCTGTGCTATATTATACACTGACACAGTACTGGGTACATGTGACTTAGTAATGCCAGCAGCTGCCTGACCAATGACTATTACTGTGTTACTGACCCTGCAATATGCTATAAGTAATAATATGCATGTCAGCCCCTGTGCTATATTATACACTGGCACAGTACTGGGTACATGTGACTTAGTAATGCCAGCAGCTGCCTGACCAGTGACTATTACTGTGTTACTGACCCTCAATATGCTATAAGTAATAATATGAATGTCAGCTCCTGTGCTATATTATACACTGGGGCAGTACTGGGTACATGTGACTTAGTAATGGCAGCAGCTGCCTGACCAGTGACTATTACTGTGTTACTGACCCTGCAATATGCTATAAGTAATAGTATGAACGTGAGCCCCTGTGCTATATTATACACTGGCACAGTACTGGGTACATGTGACTTAGTAATGCCAGCAGCTGCCTGACTATTACTGTGTTACTGACCCTGCAATATGCTATAAGTAATAATATGAATGTCAGCCCCTGTGCTATATTATACACTGGCACAGTACTGGGTACATGTGACTTAGTAATGCCAGCAGCTGCCTGACTATTACTGTGTTAATGACCCTGCAATATGCTATAAGTAATAATATGAATGTCAGCTCCTGTGCTATATTATACACTGGCACAGTACTGGGTACATGTGACTTAGTAATGCCAGCAGCTGCCTGACCAATGACTATTACTGTGTTAATGACCCTGCAATATGCTATAAGTAATAATATGAATGTCAGCTCCTGTGCTATATTATACACTGGCACAGTACTGGGTACATGTGACTTAGTAATGCCAGCAGCTGTCTGACCAGTGACTATTACTGTGTTATTGACCCTGCAATATGCTATAAGTAATAATATGAATGTCAGCCCCTGTGCTATATTATACACTGGCACAGTACTGGGTACATGTGACTTAGTAATGCCAGCAGCTGCCTGACTATTACTGTGTTAATGACCCTGCAATATGCTAGAAGTAATAATATGAACGTGAGCCCCTGTGCTATATTATACACTGGCACAGTACTGGGTACATGTGACTTAGTAATGCCAGCAGCTGCCTGACCAGTGACTATTACTGTGTTACTGACCCTCAATATGCTAGAAGTAATAATATGAACGTGAGCCCCTGTGCTATATTATACACTGGCACAGTACTGGTTACATGTGACTTAGTATTGCCAGACGCTGCCTGACCAGTGACTATTACTGTGTTACTGACCCTGCAATATGCTATAAGTAATAATATGAATGTCAGCTCCTGTGCTATATTATACACTGGCACTGTACTGGGTACATGTGACTTAGTAATGCCAGCAGCTGCCTGACCAGTGACTATATCTGCTGATATGTTTTTTGTGTGGGTTATTTACTATAATATAAATGTGCAGTACGCTGGTGTCGGTTTTCACTCCAGTGGGGATGCTTATTAATAATGAATGACTTGTGTATTTCTACTGTACTGAGAGGCAATGTGAGCGCACAACACCAGGTTTCTACATTTAGTCTATTAGCTGTCAGACAGACAGATACATAGAAATGTGTTGTATATTTATACTTAAACTACTATTATTATCATTTATTTGTAGAGCGCCAACAGTTTCCGCATCGCTTAACTATTGGAAATGTTCGCTCTGACTAGTAAACTTAAAGGGACAGTATACACCAATTGCCATATAACTGTATGTAATAAAAACTACTATAAAGAATAATATGCACAGATATTGATATAAACATCCCGTATAAAACCTTTTAAAAACTTACTTAGAAGCTCCCAGTTTAGCTCTGTTGATGAGGTTAGGCTGGGACACCCAGTGAAAGGGGCTGGGAAATCAGGAAGAGCAGTCACTTCCTCCCCTCCCCCCTTCCCTGCATATGAAAAGACAGATTATACAAACTGGAGCCAGCAGGAATCTGTAGACATCAGTATACAGGTGGCCCTCGTTTTACAACGGTTCAATTTACACCGTTTCAGAATAACAACCTTTTTTTTCCAGTCATGTGACTGCTATTGAGAAGCAGTGCATTTTTTTAAATAGCCAGTAGGTGGAGCTGTCCGCTTTGTGTTGCAACAAAGCCAAGCAAGCTGAAATTAATCAGTTTAACCAGACCTGAGCTATCGAGCAGATTTCAAAGGAACAAGATCTTCCTGTCTATAAATCAGTCCAGATTGGAATGCATAGAAAGAACTGTTTGCAGAAAAATGCAAGTGAAGTCTGTGTTGTGTGATTATTTTATTAGATTTATAATGCTGTTTAGCAAATGTTTTTGTTCATTTAACTTAGTTTAATTATATATTCTGTGTTGTGTGATTATTTTATTAGGTTTATAATGCTGTTTAGCATTTAAAGTCTTCATTTCAAAGCTTTAAAAATAATGTATTAGGTGTTACTTATGACAATTTTGAGAGGGGCCTGGAACCTATCTCCCTCACTTCCCATTGACTTACATTATAAACTGGGTTTTAATTTACAACGGTTTCGATTTACAACCATTCCTTCTGGAACCTAACCCCGGCGTAAACTGAGGGCTACCTGTACATCTAAAATAGGCACAGTTTTATTAAAAAAAAGCAAAACTATACATTGTTACAGGTAAGTTATATAAATGTGTCATCTACAAAACATTTATGTAAAGAAATATCTAGTGTACAATGTCTCTTTCAGTGATATTTTTCTACCCCTGTTCCTAAATGTATAATATTGGACAAACAACTTTTTTAATTGGAAAGGAAAAACCCTGGTGACTTATTTTCAACAATTTATGATGCTTACATGCATGTACACTTATACGTATACAGATGCATATACATACACATATACAGATACATACACAGATACAGATACATACACAGATACAGATACATACACATATACATACACATATACAGATACATACACATATACAGATACATACACAGATACATACACAGATACATACACATATACAGATACATACACAGATACAGATACATACACAGATACAGATACATAAACATATACATACACAGATACATACAGATACATACACAGATACATACACATATACAGATACATACACATACACAGATACATACACAGATACATACACAGATACATACACATATACAGATACATATACAGATACAGATACATACACAGATACAGATACATACACATATACAGATACATACACAGATACATACACAGATACATACACAGATACAGATACATACACAGATACAGATACATACACAGATACATACACATATACAGTTACATACACATATACAGATACATACACATATACAGATACATACACAGATACATACACAGATACATACACAGATACATACACAGATACATACACATATACATACACAGATACATACACATATACATACACAGATACATACACAGATACATACACATATACAGATACATACACATATACAGATACATACACATATACAGATACATACACATATACAGATACATACACAGATACAGATACATACACAGATACAGATACATACACATATACATACACAGATACATACACAGATACATACACATATACAGATACATACACAGATACATACACATATACAGATACATACACAGATACATACACATATACAGATACATACACATATACAGATACATACACATATACAGATACATACACAGATACAGATACATACACATATACAGATACATACACATATACAGATACATACACAGATACATACACATATACAGATACATACACAGATACAGATACATACACAGATACAGATACATAAACATATACATACACAGATACATACAGATACATACACAGATACATACACATATACAGATACATACACATATACAGATACATACACATATACAGATACATACACAGATACAGATACATACACAGATACAGATACATACACAGATACAGATACATACACATATACATACACATACACATATACATACACATATACATACACATATACAGATACATACACATACATACACAGATACATACACATATACAGATACATACACGTATACATACACATATACATACACATATACCGATGCATACACATATACATACACATATACCGATACATATACAGATACATACACATATACAGATACATACACATACATACACAGATACATACACATATACAGATACATACACGTATACATACACATATACAGATACATATACAGATACATACACATATACAGATACATACACATATATAGATACATACACATATACAGATACAGATACATACACATATACTGATACATACACATATACATACACATATACAGATACATACACATATACAGATACAAACACATACACAGATACATATACATACACAGATACATATACATACACAGATACATATACATACACAGATACATACACAGATACAGATACATACACATACCCAGATACATACACATATACATACACATATACTGATACATACACATATACATACACATATACCGATACATATACAGATACATACACATTACAGATACATATACATACACATATACAGATACATACACATACATACACAGATACATACACATATACAGATACATACACGTATACATACACATATACAGATACATACACATATACAGATACAAACACATACACAGATACATATACATACACAGATACATATACATACACAGATACATACACAGATACAGATACATACACATACCCAGATACATACACATATACATACACATATACTGATACATACACATATACATACACATATACCGATACATATACAGATACATACACATATACATACACATTACAGATACATATACATACACATATACAGATACATACACATACATACACAGATACATACACATATACAGATACATACACGTATACATACACATATACAGATACATACACATATACAGATACATACACATATACTGATACATACACATATACATACACATATACAGATACATACACGTATACATACACATATATAGATACATACACATATACAGATACATACACATATACTGATACATACACATATACATACACATATACAGATACATACACATATACAGATACAAACACATACACAGATACATATACATACACAGATACATATACATACACAGATACATACACAGATACATACACAGATACATATACATACACAGATACAGATACATACACATATACAGATACATACACATATACATACACAGATACATACACAGATACATACATATACATACACAGGTACATACACATACACATATACAGACACATATACAGATACATATTCATATACATACACATATACAGATACATATACATACATATATATGCATGCAAAAACAGATACACACAGAAGCGCACGCATTAAATACACATAAATATACATGTGCATTTACACAAACGCACAAAACACAAACATACTTGCACGTATATATACAGAAATACACACAAATATATATATATATATATATATATATATATATATACACACACACACGCGTGTGTGTATATATAAATGTATACATATACACACATACCGACAATTAGTAAGGCTTTATATGGGTATTATTGTTTATAAAATATTTTATTTCTAACATAATAACTAATGTGCTCCGCAGTATACTGGGGCCCTATATGTCTGGGGCCAATACAGAGTGTAGCAGAAAGCGTGTCTTATTGGTTTATGAAATATTGGGAAAATACAGTTTTTGTGGTGAAAAATAACTATAAAACTGTAAATAATTTATTGACATTTTTTATTAATCCTTCAATAGAATTTGGTGAACCCTACAATAAATAGAGTAAAAGCAAGTTCTAGTAAAACAATATCCAGCATACATTTACTGGAGCCGGCATTTAAGGTAAGGCTGTGGCAAGGGCTTATGATGCAATACTAATGCAAGTTTCCCCCACCCCGATATATAACTCTACAGGCCCCCATGGGCACAATACTATGGGTTCCTGAAGTGATGCATCTGCCAGTGCATAGATACTGGAAACCATCTTTATCTGGATAATTTTCTTTTTAGTTTGATAATTAAAGGGACAGTATACACCAATTTTCATATAAATGCATGTAATATACATCACTATAAAGAAGAATATGCACTTATACTGAAATAAAAATCCAGTATAAAACTGTTTAAAAACTTACTTAGAATCTCCCAGTTTAGCACTCACTGTTGATGAGGTTTGGCTGGAACACCCAGTAAAAGGGGCTGGGTATACAAGACTAGCAGACACTCCCCCCTCCCTCCTTCCTGGCAAATGAAAAAAAACGATAACATAAACAGGAGCCTGCAGGAATCTGTAGACATCAGTATACATCTGGCACTGTGGGGCTTGGTTAGTAGTCTAAAAATCAGCACAATATTATTAAAAAATAAGCAAAACTTTACATTGTTACAAAAACACTCCCAGATGGGCTGTATAAATGGATCATCTACAAAACATTTATGCAAAGAAAAATCCAGTGTACAATGTCCCTTTAATTTCTTCAGAACCTACAAAATAGTTCTGTGATCGGACCACCTTGTAGCACCGCCTGGAATTGCCTTTTCCCCTCACTGGTGTAAGGTTTATTGATGATGTTTTTATCTGTTTTTCTTACTGCTGAAAAATCTCGTTGCAATACATTTTGAATAAAATGTGTCATAGTTTTCCAAAAATAAATATGGATCTTTGTTAAAGCTAATGACGCATCTATCGTCCCACGAGAGTTCTGTATTTCCGCTCTGTGCTTTAGGTTTTAAAATGACTGATATAAAAATACATTAGTAGCCATCTATTGTTAATGGTTGTCTATTGCCTCAAATCCCAAGAGATGTTTCATTCTAAATGAGTTTCTTTCTTTCGGAAGATGCTGATTTCTAATTGCTAATGTAATGTACCCGGATACCATTAATATATCACTCACAATGTGAATGAATCCGGAACTGTACATTTATACAAATCTGTCACAAAATGATTTACATTCGGCAAACTGATTTCTAATATTTCAGCAAAACTTTCATTTACTTTTTAGCTGCAAAAAATAACTGACACTTTGTACTAATTTATAAAAATTAATATTAATGACTCAACGGTTCCTGTGTAGAGTCAGCAGCACAGTATGTGATATCTGATACCTATGTGTGTCATCTACTGAGGATTCTACAGCTACTGGTCTTTTAGGTCCTGTGCATTCAAAAAAATGTGTATTGTCAGTATAATGTGTACGGAATACATCACTACACTATAGTGTCAGCATCTGTGTGTTACAGCTGGAGTCTGCACAACATTTCTACCTCTTGAAACATATATATATATATATATATATATATATTGTATATTTGTGTATATATTCATATGTGTGTGTTGTATGTAATTAATATATATATATTGTATATTTGTGTATATATTCATATGTGTGTGTTGTATGTAATTAATATATATATTGTATATTTGTGTATATATTCATACGTGTGTTGTATGTAATTAATATATATTATATATTGTATATTTGTGTATATATTCATATGTGTGTGTTGTATGTAATTAATATATATTATATATTGTATATTTGTGTATATATTCATATGTGTGTGTTGTATGTAATTAATATATATATTGTATATTTGTGTATATATTCATACGTGTGTTGTATGTAATTAATATATATAGTGTATATATTCATACGTGTGTGTTGTATGTAATTAATATATATATATATATATATATATATATATATATTTGTGTATATATTCATATGTGTGTGTTGTATGTAATATATATAGTGTATATTTGTGTATATATTCATATGTGTGTGTTGTATGTAATTAATATATATATTGTATTTTTGTGTATATATTCATACGTGTGTTGTATGTAATTAATATATATAGTGTATATATTCATACGTGTGTGTTGTATGTAATTAATATATATATTGTATTTTTGTGTATATATTCATGTGTGTTGTATGTAATTAATATATATATATTGTATATTTGTGTATATATTCATATGTTTGTGTTGTGTGTGTGTATATATATATATATATATATATATATATATATTGTATATTTGTGTATATATTCATGTGTGTTGTATGTAATTAATATATATATATTGTATATTTGTGTATATATTCATATGTTTGTGTTGTGTGTGTATATATATATATATATATATATATATATATATATTGTATATTTGTGTATATATTCATGTGTGTGTTGTATGTAATTTAATATATATATATATTCATATGTGTTTGTATGTAATTAATATACAGGTGAAACTCGAAAAAGTAGAATATTGTGCAAAAGTTCATTTATTTCACTAATGCAACTTAAAAGGTGAAACTAATATATGAGATAGACTCATTGCATGCAAAGCAAGATAGTTCAAGCCGTGATTTGTCATAATTGTGATGATTATGGCTTACAGCTGATGAAAACCCCAAATCCACAATCTCAGGAAATTAGAATATTGTGAAAAGGTGCAATATTCTAGGCTCAAAGTGTCCCACAGCTAATTAAGCCATAACACCTGCAAAGGGTTCCTGAGCCTTTAAATGGTCTCTCAGTCTGGTTCAGTAGGAATCACAATCATGGGAGAGACTGCTGACTTGACAGTTGTGCAGAAAACCATCATTGACGCCCTCCATAAGGAGGGAAAGCCTCAAAAGGTAATTGCAAACGAAGTTGGATGTTCCCAAAGTGCTGTATCAAAGCACATTAATAGAAAGTTATGTGGAAGGGAAAAGTGTGGAAGAAAAAGGTGCACAAGCAGCAGGGATGACGGCAGCCTGGAGAGGATTGTCAGGAAAAGGCCATTCAAAAGTGTTGTCCTTTCACAAGGAGTGGACTGAGGCTGGAGTCAGTGCATCAAGAGCCACCACACACAGACGGATCCTGGACATGGGCTTCAAATGTCGTATTCCTCTTGTCAAGCCACTCCTGAACAACAAACAACGTCAGAAGCATCTTACCTGGGCTAAAGAAAAACAGACCTGGTCTGCTGCTCAGTGGTCCAAAGTCCTCTTTTCTGATGAGAGCAAATATTGCATCTCATTTGGAAACCAAGGACCCAGAATATGGAGGAAGAATGGAGAGGCACACACTGTAAGATGCTTGAAGTCCAGTGTGAAGTTTCCACAGTCTGTGTTGATTTGGGGAGCCATGTCATCTGCTGGTGTTGGTCCACTGTGCTTCATTAAGTCCAGGGTCAAAGCAGCCGTCTACCAGGAGATTTTGGAGCACTTCATGCTTCCTTCCACAGACAAGCTCTATGGGGATGCTGACTTCATTTTGCAGCAGGACTTGGCACCTGCCCACACTGCCAAAAGCACCAAAACCTGGTTCAATGACCGTGGGATTACTGTGCTTGATTGGCCAGCAAACTCGCCTGACCTGAACCCCATAGAGAATCTATGGGGAATTGCCAAGAAAAAGATGAGAGACATGAGACCGAACAATGCAGAAGAGCTGAAGGCCGCTATTGAAGCATCCTGGTCTTCCATAACACCTCAGCAATGCCACAGGCTGATAGCTTCCATGCCACGCCGCATTGAGGCAGTAATTGCCGCAAAAGGGGCCCAAACCAAGTACTGAGTACATACAGTATGCATGCTTATACTTTTCAGAGGTCCGATATTGTTCTATGCACAATCCTTGTTTTATTGATTGCATGTAATATTCTAATTTCCTGAGATTGTGGATTTGGGGTTTTCATCAGCTGTAAGCCATATTCATCACAATTATGACAAATCACAGCTTGAACTATCTTGCTTTGCATGTAATGAGTCTATCTCAGATATTAGTTTCACCTTTTAGGTTGCATTAGTGAAATTAATGAACTTTGCATGATATTCTAATTTTTCGAGTTTCACCTGTGTATATAAATATATATATATCTTTGGGCTTGTGAGGTTCTATTAAGAAATCTCGTCAGTACTATAAAGCCCCTGTTTTTGATCTATAAAGGCAGTTTTTACCTTGAGAACAGTCTGTCTCACAAAGGGGTGTTACCTGCTTTCAAGTATGTAAAGGAGATGAAAACTTTACAAGGTTCACAAAACAGTTGTAATTTAAAAATGCTATAAAACAAATAAATGTCACATTGAAATAAAGATGCAGTACAAATTTGTGTTGTTAATTCTTGGTTCGTGTTAAGAAAGTAAAAGTAAAAATGATATTTTATGGAAAATTAAAATTCATATTGAAACTACGCAGAAAAAACTATTTAAGGTGAATAATAGAAATAAAACGACACCGTTCATGCAAATTCCTATTTATAATGTGAAATTTAAACCTTATTGTTAAAGGGACAGTAAAGTCACAATTTAAACTTTTATGATTCAGATAGCGCAGCAATTTGAAACATCTTTCCATTTTACCTTTATCATCAAATTTGCTTTGTTCTCTTGGTATTCATTGTTGAAAGCTAAACCTAAGTAGACTCATGCTTATTTCTAAGCCCTTGAAGGCTGCCTCTTATCTCACTGCATTTTGACAGTTTTTCACAGCTAGAGGGCGTTAGTTCAAGTGTGCCATATAGATACCGTGCTCATGTCCATGAAGTTATTTATAAGTCAGCACTGATTGGCTAAAATGCAAGTCTGTCAAAAGAACTGAAATAGGGGGTAGTCTTCAGAGACTTAGATACAAGGTAATTACAGAGGTAAAAAGTATATTAATATAACCCTGTTGGTTGTGCAAAATTGGTGAATGGGTAATAAAGGACAAAAGGACAGTTTTTAATTTTTTTTAAGACTGTCCCTTTAAATGACTTTCCTACTTCTGCTAGGGCTAGACAGTGGCATGCATGGGTGTAGCTAAAATTTCTGGTAGGTCTGGTGTATTCATTAAACATTTCCCCCTGCAGATCTTGCTGTTTTATTGGGTCAAAAATAAGCTAAACACTTATTACCCTGATAGAAAAACACCTGTATACATAAACAGAGGTGATTGCAAGATGCTGTGCGCTGCAAGTAGAGTAATCTGATATGCATTAGCTACAGCATTTAATTAACAAGTGCGCTCCCTGCTAACCCCACTCTCCCCAGCGTAGTTTCCTTTTCCAGCGTGCTTCGTTAATATGGGAGGCATCGCAGGTACTGCCTCCTTTTTATAAAAGTCCCCTGCGAGTGTCAGTGTGATATTTCATGTATGATCATTGAGTGCTAACTATAAAGCATTTTCCGCCTTTAGCAGTTATAACCACATGAACCAAACCTTTTTATTTCACGCACATTTGTTCATTGACTCAGTGAAGAGACTGCTCATTTATCGTCTTTCTGACAAACTAAAAATGAAAATGAGTTTATTTTAGCGTTTATCCTAAAACAAATGCGCAAGTGTGATTCTCTACGACACTGATTAGCACTTATGGCTGTAATTACTTGAATATCTTCTTATCTCATTAACATGTCACTTTTATTGTAATTTACACAAATATTAAGCTTTTGATTATATGTTGTGGCTTATACTGTCTGCATAAGGGAAGACAATACTCTAAGGTCTTGCTCCCACTACCTTCATTACTGTCTATGAAGATGCCTTATATTACCTCCAGTTTACACAATGGGAACCACGCCTCTTTTTTTACCTTCCAGCGCTGCACATCTGGGCCCAGCAGAGGAGAGGCCTTACAAGGGGTTTATCCCTGCACTGCTTTCATTTCACAGATTAGCATAAAAATAGAACCAGAAAAAAAACAGTGAGCTGGTGTGTTTAGTTTATTAAACCCCCTCGTGCATTTTCACTGAAATCAGCTGCAATGTCAGTTTATAAATAGAGATGAAAAACCTCTTTGTGCAGTGACATTTATTACCATGAACTAAACCGCGACTTTAATGTAAAAGCATAAATGCTGTGTGAGCCTAAGATTCTGACCTTTGCAGTATTGATTTGTGAGATGATATTTCTGCACATTAAACTATAAGATAAATGAATTTTATCTTTATCTTATGTAGCATTAATAGTCACAAACCGAAGATAGAATTATCTCACTTGCTAACTATATTTAACCCCTGCTGAGGCATCACACACCAAGCCAATCAGAAGCCACAACCCAATGCAGCTCCTGAGCCAATAAGCATACATGTCTACTAGCCAATCAGCCATTTCCTGCTCATAATCTGCATTTGTTGCTGCTCCCAGCAGGATTTTAGCTATGTATTTAACCCCTTTCTGGGGCTTTAAAGGGACAGTCTAGTCCAAAAAAAACTTTCATGATTCAGATAGAGCATGTAATGTTAAACAATTTTCCAATTTACTTTTATCACCAATTTTTCTTTATTCTCTTGGTATTCTTAGTTGAAAGCTTAACCTAGGTTCATATGCTAATTTCTTAGACCTTGAAGGCCGCCTCTTAAGAATGCATTTTAACAGGTTTTTCACCACTAGAGGGTGTTAGTTCATGTTTGTCATATAGATAACACTGTGCTCGTGCACGTGAAGTTACCTGGGAGCCATCACTGATTGGCTAAACTGCAAGTCTGTCAAAAGCACTGAAATAAAGGGGCAGTCTGCAGAGGCTTAGATACAAGATAATCACAGGTAAAAAATATATAAATATAACTGTGTTGGTTATGCAAAACTAGGGAATGGGTAAAAAAGGGATTATCTATCTTTTAAAACAATAACAATTCTGGTGTAGACTGTCCCTTTAACGTGTTGATAGAAAAGGGGCATTACTGTAAAAATAATGTGCTATAACCAATTAAAGCACTGGATTTGTTTCCATTAAATTTAAGTGACAAATGCTCAGCTGTGCAATTCAAATACAGTTGGAAACATTTTTCTATTTGTTACATGTCTATATAAAGTGATCGCTGTTACATCAGTAGATGGGTCAGTCTGTTACACGTCTATATAAAGTGATCGCTGTTATATCAGTAGATGGGTCGGTCTGTTACACGTCTATATAAAGTGATCGCTGTTACATCAGTAGATGGGTCAGTCTGTTACACGTCTATATAAAGTGATCGCTGTTACATCAGTAGATGGGTCAGTCTGTTACACGTCTATATAAAGTGATCGCTGTTACATCAGTAGATGGGTCGGTCTGTTACACGTCTATATAAAGTGATCGCTGTTACATCAGTAGAGAGGGGTTAGTCTGTTACACGTCTATATAAAGTGATCGCTGTTACATCAGTAGATGGGTCGGTCTGTTACACGTCTATATAAAGTGATCGCTGTTACATCAGTAGATGGGTCAGTCTGTTACACGTCTATATAAAGTGATCGCTGTTACATCAGTAGATGGGTCAGTCTGTTACACGTCTATATAAAGTGATCGCTGTTACATCAGTAGATGGGTCAGTCTGTTACACGTCTATATAAAGTGATCGCTGTTACATCAGTAGATGGGTCAGTCTGTTACACGTCTATATAAAGTGATCGCTGTTACATCAGTAGAGAGGGGTCAGTCTGTTACACGTCTATATAAAGTGATCGCTGTTACATCAGTAGAGATGGGTCAGTCTGTTACACGTCTATATAAAGTGATCGCTGTTACATCAGTAGAGACGGGTCAGTCTGTTACACGTCTATATAAAGTGATCGCTGTTACATCAGTAGATGGGTCGGTCTGTTACATGTCTATATAAAGTGATCGCTGTTACATCAGTAGATGGGTCAGTCTGTTACACGTCTATATAAAGTGATCGCTGTTACATCAGTAAATGGGTCAGTCTGTTACATGTCTATATAAAGTGATCGCTGTTACATCAGTAGATGGATCAGTCTGTTACATGTCTATATAAAGTGATCGCTGTTACATCAGTAGATGGGTCAGTCTGTTACATGTCTATATAAAGTGATCACTGTTACATCAGTAGATGGGTCAGTCTGTTACATGTCTATATAAAGTGATAGCTGTTATATCAGTAGATAGGTCAGTCTGTTACACGTCTATATAAAGTGATCGCTGTTACATCAGTAGATGGGTCAGTCTGTTACACGTCTATATAAAGTGATCGCTGTTATATCAGTAGATGGGTCAGTCTGTTACACGTCTATATAAAGTGATCGCTGTTACATCAGTAGATGGGTCAGTCTGTTACACGTCTATATAAAGTGATCGCTGTTACATCAGTGGATGGGTCAGTCTGTTACACGTCTATATAAAGTGATAGCTGTTACATCAGTAGAGAGGGGTCAGTCTGTTACACGTCTATATAAAGTGATCGCTGTTGCATCAATAGAGATGGGTCAGTCTGTTACATGTCTATATAAAGTGATCGCTGTTACATCAGTAGATGGGTCAGTCTGTTACACGTCTATATAAAGTGATTGCTGTTATATCAGTTAATGGGTCAGTCTGTTACACGTCTATATAAAGTGATTGCTGTTATATCAGTAGATGGGTCGGTCTGTTACACGTCTATATAAAGTGATTGCTGTTATATCAGTAGATGGGTCAGTCTGTTACACGTCTATATAAAGTGATAGCTGTTATATCAGTAGATGGGTCAGTCTGTTACACGTCTATATAAAGTGATCACTGTTACATCAGTAGATGGGTCAGTCTGTTACATGTCTATATAAAGTGATCGCTGTTACATCAGTAGAGATGGGTCAGTCTGTTACATGTCTATATAAAGTGATCACTGTTACATCAGTAGATGGGTCAGTCTGTTACACGTCTATATAAAGTGATCGCTGTTACATCAGTAGATGGGTCAGTCTGTTACACGTCTATATAAAGTGATCGCTGTTACATCAGTGGATGGGTCAGTCTGTTACACGTCTATATAAAGTGATAGCTGTTACATCAGTAGAGAGGGGTCAGTCTGTTACACGTCTATATAAAGTGATCGCTGTTACATCAGTAGATGGGTCAGTCTGTTACACGTCTATATAAAGTGATCGCTGTTACATCAGTAGATGGGTCAGTCTGTTACATGTCTATATAAAGTGATCGCTGTTACATCAGTAGATGGGTCGGTCTGTTACACGTCTATATAAAGTGATTGCTGTTATATCAGTAGATGGGTCGGTCTGTTACACGTCTATATAAAGTGATCGCTGTTACATCAGTAGAGAGGGGTCAGTCTGTTACACGTCTATATAAAGTGATCGCTGTTACATCAGTAGATGGGTCAGTCTGTTACATGTCTATATAAAGTAATCGCTGTTACATCAGTAGATGGGTCAGTCTGTTACATGTCTATATAAAGTGATCGCTGTTACATCAGTAGATGGGTCGGTCTGTTACACGTCTATATAAAGTGATCGCTGTTACATCAGTAGAGAGGGGTTAGTCTGTTACACGTCTATATAAAGTGATCGCTGTTACATCAGTAGATGGGTCGGTCTGTTACACGTCTATATAAAGTGATCGCTGTTACATCAGTAGAGAGGGGTTAGTCTGTTACACGTCTATATAAAGTGATTGCTGTTACATCAGTAGATGGGTCGGTCTGTTACATGTCTATATAAAGTGATCACTGTTACATCAGTAGATGGGTCAGTCTGTTACACGTCTATATAAAGTGATTGCTGTTACATCAGTAGATGGGTCAGTCTGTTACACGTCTATATAAAGTGATCGCTGTTACATCAGTAGATGGGTCAGTCTGTTACACGTCTATATAAAGTGATCGCTGTTACATCAGTAGATGGGTCAGTCTGTTACACGTCTATATAAAGTGATCGCTGTTACATCAGTAGATGGGTCAGTCTGTTACACGTCTATATAAAGTGATCGCTGTTACATCAGTAGATGGGTCAGTCTGTTACACGTCTATATAAAGTGATCGCTGTTACATCAGTAGATGGGTCAGTCTGTTACATGTCTATATAAAGTGATCGCTGTTACATCAGTAGATGGGTCAGTCTGTTACACGTCTATATAAAGTGATTGCTGTTACATCAGTAGATGGGTCAGTCTGTTACACGTCTATATAAAGTGATTGCTGTTACATCAGTAGATGGGTCAGTCTGTTACACGTCTATATAAAGTGATTGCTGTTATATCAGTAGATGGGTCAGTCTGTTACACGTCTATATAAAGTGATCGCTGTTACATCAGTAGATGGGTCAGTCTGTTACATGTCTATATAAAGTGATAGCTGTTACATCATTAGATGGGTCAGTCTGTTACACGTCTATATAAAGTGATCGCTGTTACATCAGTAGATGGGTCGGTCTGTTACACGTCTATATAAAGTGATCGCTGTTACATCAGTAGAGAGGGGTCAGTCTGTTACACGTCTATATAAAGTGATCGCTGTTACATCAGTAGATGGGTCAGTCTGTTACATGTCTATATAAAGTGATAGCTGTTACATCAGTAGATGGGTCAGTCTGTTACACGTCTATATAAAGTGATCGCTGTTACATCAGTAGATGGGTCGGTCTGTTACACGTCTATATAAAGTGATCGCTGTTACATCAGTAGAGAGGGGTCAGTCTGTTACACGTCTATATAAAGTGATCGCTGTTACATCAGTAAATGGGTCAGTCTGTTACATGTCTATATAAAGTGATCGCTGTTACATCAGTAGATGGATCAGTCTGTTACATGTCTATATAAAGTGATCGCTGTTACATCAGTAGATGGGTCAGTCTGTTACACGTCTATATAAAGTGATAGCTGTTATATCAGTAGATGGGTCAGTCTGTTACATGTCTATATAAAGTGATCACTGTTACATCAGTAGATGGGTCAGTCTGTTACACGTCTATATAAAGTGATAGCTGTTATATCAGTAGATGGGTCAGTCTGTTACATGTCTATATAAAGTGATCACTGTTACATCAGTAGATGGGTCAGTCTGTTACACGTCTATATAAAGTGATCGCTGTTACATCAGTAGATGGGTCAGTCTGTTACACGTCTATATAAAGTGATCGCTGTTACATCAGTAGATGGGTCAGTCTGTTACATGTCTATATAAAGTGATAGCTGTTACATCAGTAGATGGGTCGGTCTGTTACACTTCTATATAAAGTGATCGCTGTTACATCAGTAGATGGGTCAGTCTGTTACACGTCTATATAAAGTGATCGCTGTTACATCAGTAGATGGGTCAGTCTGTTACATGTCTATATAAAGTGATCGCTGTTACATCAGTAGAGATGGGTCAGTCTGTTACACGTCTATATAAAGTGATCGCTGTTACATCAGTAGATGGGTCAGTCTGTTACATGTCTATATAAAGTGATCGCTGTTACATCAGTAGATGGGTCAGTCTGTTACACGTCTATATAAAGTGATCGCTGTTACATCAGTAGAGAGGGGTCAGTCTGTTACACGTCTATATAAAGTGATCGCTGTTACATCAGTAGATGGGTCAGTCTGTTACACGTCTATATAAAGTGATCGCTGTTACATCAGTAGATGGGTCAGTCTGTTACATGTCTATATAAAGTGATCGCTGTTACATCAGTAGATGGGTCAGTCTGTTACACGTCTATATAAAGTGATAGCTGTTATATCAGTAGAGAGGGGTCAGTCTGTTACACGTCTATATAAAGTGATCGCTGTTATATCAGTAGATGGGTCAGTCTGTTACACGTCTATATAAAGTGATCGCTGTTACATCAGTAGATGGGTCAGTCTGTTACATGTCTATATAAAGTGATCGCTGTTACATCAGTAGATGGGTCAGTCTGTTACACGTCTATATAAAGTGATCGCTGTTACATCAGTAGATGGGTCAGTCTGTTACATGTCTATATAAAGTGATAGCTGTTACATCAGTAGATGGGTCAGTCTGTTACACGTCTATATAAAGTGATCGCTGTTACATCAGTAGATGGGTCAGTCTGTTACACGTCTATATAAAGTGATAGCTGTTATATCAGTAGAGAGGGGTCAGTCTGTTACACGTCTATATAAAGTGATCGCTGTTATATCAGTAGATGGGTCAGTCTGTTACATGTCTATATAAAGTGATCGCTGTTATATCAGTAGATGGGTCGGTCTGTTACACGTCTATATAAAGTGATCACTGTTACATCAGTAGATGGGTCAGTCTGTTACATGTCTATATAAAGTGATAGCTGTTATATCAGTAGATAGGTCAGTCTGTTACACGTCTATATAAAGTGATCGCTGTTACATCAGTAGATGGGTCAGTCTGTTACACGTCTATATAAAGTGATCGCTGTTATATCAGTAGATGGGTCAGTCTGTTACACGTCTATATAAAGTGATCGCTGTTACATCAGTAGATGGGTCAGTCTGTTACACGTCTATATAAAGTGATCGCTGTTACATCAGTAGATGGATCAGTCTGTTACATGTCTATATAAAGTGATCGCTGTTACATCAGTAGATGGGTCAGTCTGTTACACGTCTATATAAAGTGATCGCTGTTACATCAGTAGATGGGTCAGTCTGTTACACGTCTATATAAAGTAATCACTGTTACATCAGTAGAGAGGGGTCAGTCTGTTACACGTCTATATAAAGTGATCACTGTTATATCAGTAGAGAGGGGTCAGTCTGTTACACGTCTATATAAAGTGATCACTGTTATATCAGTAGAGAGGGGTCAGTCTGTTACACGTCTATATAAAGTGATCGCTGTTACATCAGTAGATGGGTCAGTCTGTTACACGTCTATATAAAGTGATCACTGTTATATCAGTAGAGAGGGGTCAGTCTGTTACATGTCTATATAAAGTGATCGCTGTTACATCAGTAGATGGGTCAGTCTGTTACACGTCTATATAAAGTGATCGCTGTTACATCAGTAGAGAGGGGTCAGTCTGTTACACGTCTATATAAAGTGATCGCTGTTACATCAGTAGATGGGTCAGTCTGTTACACGTCTATATAAAGTGATTGCTGTTACATCAGTAGATGGGTCAGTCTGTTACACGTCTATATAAAGTGATCGCTGTTACATCAGTAGATGGGTCAGTCTGTTACACGTCTATATAAAGTGATAGCTGTTACATCAGTAGATGGGTCAGTCTGTTACACGTCTATATAAAGTGATCGCTGTTACATCAGTAGATGGGTCAGTCTGTTACACGTCTATATAAAGTGATCGCTGTTACATCAGTAGATGGGTCAGTCTGTTACACGTCTATATAAAGTGATTGCTGTTACATCAGTAGAGAGGGGTCAGTCTGTTACACGTCTATATAAAGTGATCGCTGTTACATCAGTAGATGGGTCAGTCTGTTACATGTCTATATAAAGTGATCGCTGTTACATCAGTAGATGGGTCAGTCTGTTACACATCTATATAAAGTGATCACTGTTACATCAGTAGATGGGTCAGTCTGTTACACGTCTATATAAAGTGATCGCTGTTATATCAGTAGATGGGTCAGTCTGTTACATGTCTATATAAAGTGATCGCTGTTACATCAGTAGATGGGTCAGTCTGTTACACATCTATATAAAGTGATCACTGTTACATCAGTAGATGGGTCAGTCTGTTACATGTCTATATAAAGTGATCGCTGTTACATCAGTAGATGGGTCAGTCTGTTACACGTCTATATAAAGTGATCGCTGTTACATCAGTAGATGGGTCAGTCTGTTACACGTCTATATAAAGTGATCGCTGTTACATCAGTAGATGGGTCAGTCTGTTACACGTCTATATAAAGTGATCGCTGTTACATCAGTAGATGGGTCGGTCTGTTACACGTCTATATAAAGTGATCGCTGTTACATCAGTAGATGGGTCGGTCTGTTACACGTCTATATAAAGTGATCGCTGTTACATCAGTAGATGGGTCAGTCTGTTACACGTCTATATAAAGTGATCACTGTTACATCAGTAGATGGGTCGGTCTGTTACACGTCTACATAAAGTGATTGCTGTTATATCAGTAGATGGGTCAGTCTGTTACACGTCTATATAAAGTGATCGCTGTTACATCAGTAGATGGGTCAGTCTGTTACACGTCTATATAAAGTGATCGCTGTTACATCAGTAGATGGGTCGGTCTGTTACACGTCTATATAAAGTGATCGCTGTTACATCAGTAGATGGGTCAGTCTGTTACACGTCTATATAAAGTGATCGCTGTTACATCAGTAGATGGGTCAGTCTGTTACACGTCTATATAAAGTGATTGCTGTTATATCAGTAGATGGGTCAGTCTGTTACACGTCTATATAAAGTGATTGCTGTTATATCAGTAGATGGGTCAGTCTGTTACATGTCTATATAAAGTGATCGCTGTTACATCAGTAGAGAGGGGTTAGTCTGTTACACGTCTATATAAAGTGATAGCTGTTACATCAGTAGATGGGTCGGTCTGTTACACGTCTATATAAAGTGATCGCTGTTACATCAGTAGAGAGGGGTCAGTCTGTTACACGTCTATATAAAGTGATTGCTGTTACATCAGTAGAGAGGGGTCAGTCTGTTACACGTCTATATAAAGTGATCGCTGTTACATCAGTAGAGGGGTCAGTCTGTTACACGTCTATATAAAGTGATCGCTGTTACATAAGTAGATGGGTCAGTCTGTTACACGTCTATATAAAGTGATCGCTGTTACATCAGTAGATGGGTCAGTCTGTTACACGTCTATATAAAGTGATCACTGTTACATCAGTAGATGGGTCAGTCTGTTACACGTCTATATAAAGTGATCGCTGTTACATCAGTAGATAGGTCAGTCTGTTACACGTCTATATAAAGTGATCGCTGTTACATCAGTAGATGGGTCGGTCTGTTACACGTCTATATAAAGTGATCGCTGTTACATCAGTAGATGGGTCAGTCTGTTACACGTCTATATAAAGTGATAGCTGTTATATCAGTAGATGGGTCAGTCTGTTACACGTCTATATAAAGTGATTGCTGTTATATCAGTAGATGGGTCAGTCTGTTACACGTCTATATAAAGTGATCGCTGTTACATCAGTAGAGAGGGGTTAGTCTGTTACACGTCTATATAAAGTGATCGCTGTTACATCAGTAGAGGGGTCAGTCTGTTACACGTCTATATAAAGTGATCGCTGTTACATCAGTAGAGAGGGGTTAGTCTGTTACACGTCTATATAAAGTGATCGCTGTTACATCAGTAGATGGGTCGGTCTGTTACACGTCTATATAAAGTGATCGCTGTTACATCAGTAGAGAGGGGTCAGTCTGTTACACGTCTATATAAAGTGATTGCTGTTACATCAGTAGAGAGGGGTCAGTCTGTTACACGTCTATATAAAGTGATCGCTGTTACATCAGTAGAGGGGTCAGTCTGTTACACGTCTATATAAAGTGATCGCTGTTACATAAGTAGATGGGTCAGTCTGTTACACGTCTATATAAAGTGATCGCTGTTACATCAGTAGATGGGTCAGTCTGTTACACGTCTATATAAAGTGATAGCTGTTATATCAGTAGATGGGTCAGTCTGTTACACGTGACGTCTATATAAAGTGATAGCTGTTATATCAGTAGATGGGTCAGTCTGTTACACGTCTATATAAAATGATCGCTGTTACATCAGTAGATGGGTCGGTCTGTTACACGTCTATATAAAGTGATCGCTGTTACATCAGTAGAGAGGGGTCAGTCTGTTACACGTCTATATAAAGTGATTGCTGTTACATCAGTAGAGAGGGGTCAGTCTGTTACACGTCTATATAAAGTGATCGCTGTTACATCAGTAGATGGGTCAGTCTGTTACACCTCTATATAAAGTGATCGCTGTTACATCAGTAGAGAGGGGTCAGTCTGTTACACGTCTATATAAAGTGATCACTGTTACATCAGTAGATGGGTCAGTCTGTTACACGTCTATATAAAGTGATTGCTGTAATATCAGTAGATGGGTCAGTCTGTTACACGTCTATATAAAGTGATTGCTGTTACATCAGTAGATGGGTCAGTCTGTTACACGTCTATATAAAGTGATCGCTGTTACATCAGTAGATGGGTCAGTCTGTTACACGTCTATATAAAGTGATCGCTGTTACATCAGTAGATGGGTCAGTCTGTTACACGTCTATATAAAGTGATCGCTGTTACATCAGTAGATGGGTCAGTCTGTTACACGTCTATATAAAGTGATCGCTGTTACATCAGTAGATGGGTCAGTCTGTTACACGTCTATATAAAGTGATCGCTGTTACATCAGTAGAGAGGGGTCAGTCTGTTACATGTCTATATAAAGTGATTGCGGTTACATCAGTAGATGGGTCAGTCTGTTACACGTCTATATAAAGTGATCGCTGTTACATCAGTAGAGAGGGGTCAGTCTGTTACACGTCTATATAAAGTGATTGCTGTTACATCAGTAGAGAGGGGTCAGTCTGTTACACGTCTATATAAAGTGATCGCTGTTACATCAGTAGATGGGTCAGTCTGTTACACGTCTATATAAAGTGATCGCTGTTACATCAGTAGATGGGTCAGTCTGTTACACGTCTATATAAAGTGATCACTGTTATATCAGTAGAGATGGGTCAGTCTGTTACACGTCTATATAAAGTGATCGCTGTGTAACGGTACCAACCGGATACCAAGGGTTAACACCAGGGAACAATGTCCTGCATAGGGAATCAGCAGTTCACAACCCAGCCAGTTTTCAGGTTTTAAACAGAATAACACTTTATTTGAAGGCAGCATACAGATTTATACAGGTTTTTGACCCCCCCCCCCCCCCAGATGGGGGTGGAAAGAATGTTGTACATTAGATAAAAGGGAGAAGCGCCCTTGACATGATACAATAGGATTATATTACTTAAACACTTCAACCACAGGACACTCTTGACTCTCCTTATCACTTAGGCGTTTCTCTCTGGGGGTGATCAAACAATAGAATGCTAAGCATTAATTAGATTGTAGCTGGAGCCAGCCACTTGTGGTTAGAAAATAAAGTTAACACTTTCAGTCCTGACCGAAGGGTCTGTCACAGACAACCTTTCTTACGTTATAGTCCAGAAGTGGCTAGGTTTGCCACAATGCTCCCCCAGAACCAAGCCGGCATACACAGTCTGATCCCAACGGATCGGCTTGGGGATGTCCGGGGCAACAACTTTCGGCTCAAGTAAGCTACGGGGTGTTCTCCGCCATCTGCTCCAACTTGGCTCAGTACTGCCCCCACCCCAAACATGGAAGCGTCTCTTCCCGGAGGGACTGGGCTTGGGTAGTCACAGGGTTAACATTAGCGGGATCCATGGGAGCATAGGCAGAAACAAGGGGGGCCAAGTCATTTCCAAGGAGAACATCAGCAGGTAAGTCCTTCTTGACCCCCACATTCACAAGTCTAGCGCCCACTCCCCAATCCAAATGTACCCTGGCAACAGGTAGAGGGAACACAGTGCCCCCTGCTACCCTCACAGCCACAGTGTCTCCAGTGTGCTGTTTCTCAGGCACCAAGTTCTCTTGAAGCAAGGTCATGGTAGCACCAGTATCCCGTAGACAACTGACCTCCTTCCCATTCACTTTAACCCGTTGCCGGTTATTCCGGTGGGCAGCTTGCACGGGGTCTGCTTCATGTAGGCTGCCCCAGCATTCTGGCGCCTCTACGTAGCGGGCCACAGGCTGAGGATTATGTGGGATTCCGCCAGCGGGTCTTCTCCAGGACTGTGCTTGATTCGCTGCATTTAGGGGACACTCTGGTCTTTTGTGCCCTAGTTGCTTACATCCAAAGCACCGAATAGGTTGTGAGTAGCCCCGCGAATTGAACCGGGCTCTCTGAGGGTAGTTCGTGGCCGGAGGCCGTGTGGTATAGCGGTGCGCCGGGGGTTGGTAACTGGCAGCTGCTGGGGTGACTGGGGGTCTGTACTCCACTCTAGCAGTGGGCAATCGGTATACTGCTCCCCCTGCCCCTCGTACTGCCACAGATCCGCCAGTGGGTGCTGTATCCGGCACCAAATGGGGAGCTATCAGGGTTAAAGTAGCTCCCGAATCCCGAAGGCCCTGGACCGACATCACCTCATGCAGAATTCCCAGGGGTTCCTCGGCTTGGGTGCTCAACACCTCATGAGCGGCTGGCTCCGTTTGGTAATGGTGAGCAGCCGCCCTTGGGGCCAGGTTCTGTCTGACCTGGTTCCAAGCTTGTCTGCTCCGATTTTGGGTGCACTCACGTGCCATATGTCCCCACTGCTTGCAGGTGTGGCATTGTATATTAGCCCGTCCGTTGTTAGGCTGTAGTCCATGGTGCCTCCTGGCATCAAAATGCTGGTCTGCTAATCTGGCTGCTTCGGTTAAGGTGAGGGGTTTTCGATCTCTCACCCATTCTTGGGCTTCTGGGGACAAGCCGTTAAAGAATTGCTCCAACAGCATCAGTTGTCGCAATTCTTCCATGGTGGTAGCTTGGCTGGCCTGTATCCACCCCTGAGATGCTTGATCCAGCTTGTGGGCCCACTCTGCATGGGAATCTCTTTCTGGCTTGCGCAGGCCTCTAAACTTGCGCCGGTATGCCTCTGAGGTAATGGCATATCTTTCCAAGATCGCTCTCTTCACTTTAGCGTAATCCTTGCTGTCCTCCCTGGGTACAGCGCGATACGCTTCCGCTGCCCTACCGGCTAGCTTGCCTGCTAGCACCGGCACCCATACGGACTGCTCCAAATCATGTAACTCGCACAGTCTCTCAAAATCCTGTAAATACCCATCAATCTCATCCTTCTCCTCACAAAACATTTTAAATGCATGGTATGGGATTTTGGGTCTTACTGGGTTGCTGAGTGCGTCCAAAATGGATTCTGCTCGGGAGGATGCATTCCGCGGACTGTGTGCCATCACGTACTCCTGCACATCTGCCATTACAGGTTGGGGTAAAAATTCCAGCCTGGTCCTCATTTCCCTCTGGTATAGGGTCTCCTCCATGGCTGCTGGAGGCGTAGCGCTGCGAGCTCTGTCTCCCTCCATCAGCTCAGCAATTAATATAGCCTTGGGTTTGCTGCTGCCTATCTTTCCCCTGGCTTCTAGCAGTTCCTTTTACGTTTGTCTCTTTAGCTTAGAATAATCCATCTCCATTCACTTCGGTCCCTGGTACTCCTTCCATCTTAGTCAGTATTGTAGTAATCCCCCTCTTCCTGAGGTTACTGGCTTGTGTAGTTGCTCTTCTGGGCGATAAGGTTCATTCCGTCGCTTGCCACCAATTGTAACGGTACCAACCGGATACCAAGGGTTAACACCAGGGAACAATGTCCTGCATAGGGAATCAGCAGTTCACAACCCAGCCAGTTTTCAGGTTTTAAACAGAATAACACTTTATTTGAAGGCAGCATACAGATTTATACAGGTTTTTGACCCCCCCCCCCCCAGATGGGGGTGGAAAGAATGTTGTACATTAGATAAAAGGGAGAAGCGCCCTTGACATGATACAATAGGATTATATTACTTAAACACTTCAACCACAGGACACTCTTGACTCTCCTTATCACTTAGGCGTTTCTCTCTGGGGGTGATCAAACAATAGAATGCTAAGCATTAATTAGATTGTAGCTGGAGCCAGCCACTTGTGGTTAGAAAATAAAGTTAACACTTTCAGTCCTGACCGAAGGGTCTGTCACAGACAACCTTTCTTACGTTATAGTCCAGAAGTGGCTAGGTTTGCCACACGCTGTTACATCAGTAGAGAGGGGTCAGTCTGTTACACGTCTATATAAAGTGATAGCTGTTATATCAGTAGATGGGTCAGTCTGTTACACGTCTATATAAAGTGATCGCTGTTACATCAGTAGATGGGTCAGTCTGTTACACGTCTATATAAAGTGATCGCTGTTACATTAGTAGATGGGTCGGTCTGTTACACGTCTATATAAAGTGATCACTGTTACATCAGTAGATGGATCAGTCTGTTGCACGTCTACATAAAGTGATTGCTGTTATATCAGTAGATGGGTCGGTCTGTTACACTTCTATATAAAGTGATTGCTGTTATATCAGTAGATGGGTCAGTCTGTTACACTTCTATATAAAGTGATAGCTGTTACATCAGTAGATAGGTCAGTCTGTTACATGTCTATATAAAGTGATCGCTGTTACATCAGTAGATGGGTCAGTCTGTTACACGTCTATATAAAGTGATCGCTGTTACATCAGTAGATGGGTCGGTCTGTTACACGTCTATATAAAGTGATCGCTGTTACATCAGCAGATGGGTCGGTCTGTTACACGTCTATATAAAGTGATCGCTGTTACATCAGTAGATGGATCAGTCTGTTACATGTCTATATAAAGTGATCGCTGTTACATCAGTAGATGGGTCGGTCTGTTACACGTCTATATAAAGTGATAGCTGTTATATCAGTAGATGGGTCGGTCTGTTACACTTCTATATAAAGTGATTGCTGTTATATCAGTAGATGGGTCAGTCTGTTACACGTCTATATAAAGTGATCGCTGTTACATCAGTAGAGAGGGGTCAGTCTGTTACATGTCTATATAAAGTAATCGCTGTTACATCAGTAGATGGGTCAGTCTGTTACACGTCTATATAAAGTGATCGCTGTTACATCAGTAGATGGGTCAGTCTGTTACATGTCTATATAAAGTGATTGCTGTTATATCAGTAGAGAGGGGTCAGTCTGTTACACGTCTATATAAAGTGATCGCTGTTACATCAGTAGATGGGTCAGTCTGTTACACGTCTATATAAAGTGATCGCTGTTACATCAGTAGATGGGTCAGTCTGTTACATGTCTATATAAAGTGATCGCTGTTACATCAGTAGATGGGTCAGTCTGTTACACATCTATATAAAGTGATCACTGTTACATCAGTAGATGGGTCGGTCTGTTACACGTCTATATAAAGTGATAGCTGTTACACCAGTAGATGGGTCGGTCTGTTACACGTCTATATAAAGTGATCGCTGTTACATCAGTAGATGGGTCAGTCTGTTACACGTCTATATAAAGTGATCGCTGTTACATCAGTAGATGGGTCAGTCTGTTACATGTCTATATAAAGTGATCGCTGTTACATCAGTAGAGAGGGGTCAGTCTGTTACACGTCTATATAAAGTGATCGCTGTTATATCAGTAGATGGGTCAGTCTGTTACACGTCTATATAAAGTGATCGCTGTTACATCAGTAGATGGGTCAGTCTGTTACACGTCTATATAAAGTGATCGCTGTTACATCAGTAGAGAGGGGTCAGTCTGTTACACGTCTATATAAAGTGATTGCTGTTACACCAGTAGAGATGGGTCAGTCTGTTACACGTCTATATAAAGTGATCGCTGTTACATCAGTAGATGGGTCAGTCTGTTACACGTCTATATAAAGTGATCGCTGTTACATCAGTAGATGGGTCAGTCTGTTACATGTCTATATAAAGTGATAGCTGTTACATCAGTAGATGGGTCAGTCTGTTACACGTCTATATAAAGTGATCGCTGTTACATCAGTAGATGGGTCAGTCTGTTACATGTCTATATAAAGTGATCGCTGTTACATCAGTAGATGGGTCAGTCTGTTACACGTCTATATAAAGTGATCGCTGTTACATCAGTAGAGATGGGTCAGTCTGTTACACGTCTATATAAAGTGATCGCTGTTACATCAGTAGATGGGTCGGTCTGTTACACGTCTATATAAAGTGATTGCTGTTACATCAGTAGATGGGTCAGTCTGTTACACGTCTATATAAAGTGATCGCTGTTACATCAGTAGATGGGTCAGTCTGTTACACGTCTATATAAAGTGATTGCTGTTATATCAGTAGATGGGTCGGTCTGTTACACGTCTATATAAAGTGATCACTGTTACATCAGTAGGTGGGGTCAGTCTGTTACACGTCTATATAAAGTGATTGCTGTTATATCAGTAGATGGGTCCGTCTGTTACACGTCTATATAAAGTGATCGCTGTTACATCAGTAGATGGGTCAGTCTGTTACACGTCTATATAAAGTGATTGCTGTTACATCAGTAGAGAGGGGTCAGTCTGTTACACGTCTATATAAAGTGATCGCTGTTACATCAGTAGATGGGTCAGTCTGTTACACATCTATATAAAGTGATTGCTGTAATATCAGTAGATGGGTCGGTCTGTTACACGTCTATATAAAGTGATTGCTGTAATATCAATAGATGGGTCGGTCTGTTACATGTCTATATAATGGGATCGCTGTTACATCAGTAGAGAGGGGTCAGTCTGTTACACGTCTATATAAAGTGATAGCTGTTATATCAGTAGAGAGGGGTCAGTCTGTTACACGTCTATATAAAGTGATCGCTGTTACATCAGTAGATGGGTCAGTCTGTTACACGTCTATATAAAGTGATCGCTGTTACATCAGTAGAGATGGGTCAGTCTGTTACACGTCTATATAAAGTGATCGCTGTTACATCAGTAGAGATGGGTCAGTCTGTTACACGTCTATATAAAGTGATCGCTGTTACATCAGTAGATGGGTCGGTCTGTTACATGTCTATATAAAGTGATCACTGTTACATCAGTAGATGGGTCAGTCTGTTACACGTCTATATAAAGTGATCGCTGTTACATCAGTAGATGGGTCGGTCTGTTACACGTCTATATAAAGTGATCACTGTTACACCAGTAGATGGGTCGTTCTGTTACACGTCTATATAAAGTGATCGCTGTTACATCAGTAGATGGGTCAGTCTGTTACACGTCTATATAAAGTGATCGCTGTTACATCAGTAGAGAGGGGTCAGTCTGTTACACGTCTATATAAAGTGATTGCTGTTACATCAGTAGAGAGGGGTCAGTCTGTTACACGTCTATATAAAGTGATCGCTGTTACATCAGTAGATGGGTCAGTCTGTTACACGTCTATATAAAGTGATCGCTGTTACATCAGTAGATGGGTCAGTCTGTTACACGTCTATATAAAGTGATCGCTGTTACATCAGTAGATGGGTCAGTCTGTTACACGTCTATATAAAGTGATCGCTGTTACATCAGTAGATGGGTCAGTCTGTTACACGTCTATATAAAGTGATCGCTGTTACATCAGTAGATGGGTCAGTCTGTTACACGTCTATATAAAGTGATCGCTGTTACATCAGTAGATGGGTCAGTCTGTTACACGTCTATATAAAGTGATCGCTGTTACATCAGTAGATGGGTCAATCTGTTACATGTCTATATAAAGTGATCGCTGTTACATCAGTAGATGGGTCAGTCTGTTACACGTCTATATAAAGTGATTGCTGTTACATCAGTAGATGGGTCAATCTGTTACATGTCTATATAAAGTGATCGCTGTTACATCAGTAGATGGGTCAGTCTGTTACACGTCTATATAAAGTGATCACTGTTACATCAGTAGAGAGGGGTCAGTCTGTTACACGTCTATATAAAGTGATTGCTGTTACATCAGTAGATGGGTCAGTCTGTTACACGTCTATATAAAGTGATCACTGTTACATCAGTAGATGGGTCAGTCTGTTACACGTCTATATAAAGTGATTGCTGTAATATCAGTAGATGGGTCGGTCTGTTACACTTCTATATAAAGTGATCGCTGTTACATCAGTAGATGGGTCAGTCTGTTACACGTCTATATAAAGTGATCGCTGTTACATCAGTAGATGGGTCAGTCTGTTACACGTCTATATAAAGTGATCGCTGTTACATCAGTAGAGAGGGGTCAGTCTGTTACACGTCTATATAAAGGGATAGCTGTTATATCAGTAGAGAGGGGTCAGTCTGTTACACGTCTATATAAAGTGATCACTGTTACATCAGTAGGTGGGGTCAGTCTGTTACACGTCTATATAAAGTGATTGCTGTTATATCAGTAGATGGGTCAGTCTGTTACACGTCTATATAAAGTGATTGCTGTAATATCAGTAGATGGGTCGGTCTGTTACACGTCTATATAAAGTGATTGCTGTAATATCAGTAGATGGGTCGGTCTGTTACATGTCTATATAAAGGGATCGCTGTTACATCAGTAGAGAGGGGTCAGTCTGTTACACGTCTATATAAAGTGATCGCTGTTACATCAGTAGATGGGTCAGTCTGTTACACGTCTATATAAAGTGATAGCTGTTACATCAGTAGAGAGGGGTCAGTCTGTTACACGTCTATATAAAGTGATCGCTGTTACATCAGTAGATGGGTCAGTCTGTTACACGTCTATATAAAGTGATAGCTGTTATATCAGTAGAGAGGGGTCAGTCTGTTACACGTCTATATAAAGTGATCACTGTTACATCAGTAGATAGGTCAGTCTGTTACACGTCTATATAAAGTGATCGCTGTTACATCAGTAGAGATGGGTCAGTCTGTTACACGTCTATATAAAGTGATCGCTGTTACATCAGTAGATGGGTCGGTCTGTTACATGTCTATATAAAGTGATCACTGTTACATCAGTAGATGGGTCAGTCTGTTACACGTCTATATAAAGTGATCGCTGTTACATCAGTAGATAGGTCAGTCTGTTACACGTCTATATAAAGTGATCACTGTTACACCAGTAGATGGGTCGGTCTGTTACACGTCTATATAAAGTGATCGCTGTTACATCAGTAGATGGGTCAGTCTGTTACACGTCTATATAAAGTGATTGCTGTTATATCAGTAGATGGGTCAGTCTGTTACACGTCTATATAAAGTGATCGCTGTTACATCAGTAGATGGGTCAGTCTGTTACACGTCTATATAAAGTGATCACTGTTACATCAGTAGATGGGTCGGTCTGTTACACGTCTATATAAAGTGATCACTGTTACATCAGTAGATGGGTCAGTCTGTTACACGTCTATATAAAGTGATCACTGTTACATCAGTAGATGGGTCGGTCTGTTACACGTCTATATAAAGTGATCGCTGTTACATCAGTAGAGAGGGGTCAGTCTGTTACACGTCTATATAAAGTGATCGCTGTTACATCAGTAGATGGGTCAGTCTGTTACACGTCTATATAAAGTGATCGCTGTTACATCAGTAGAGAGGGGTCAGTCTGTTACACGTCTATATAAAGTGATCGCTGTTACATCAGTAGATGGGTCAGTCTGTTACACGTCTATATAAAGTGATCGCTGTTACATCAGTAGATGGGTCAGTCTGTTACATGTCTATATAAAGTGATAGCTGTTACATCAGTAGATGGGTCAGTCTGTTACACGTCTATATAAAGTGATCGCTGTTACATCAGTAGATGGGTCAGTCTGTTACATGTCTATATAAAGTGATCGCTGTTACATCAGTAGATGGGTCAGTCTGTTACACGTCTATATAAAGTGATCGCTGTTACATCAGTAGAGATGGGTCAGTCTGTTACACGTCTATATAAAGTGATCGCTGTTACATCAGTAGATGGGTCGGTCTGTTACACGTCTATATAAAGTGATTGCTGTTACATCAGTAGATGGGTCAGTCTGTTACACGTCTATATAAAGTGATCACTGTTACATCAGTAGATGGGTCAGTCTGTTACACGTCTATATAAAGTGATTGCTGTTATATCAGTAGATGGGTCGGTCTGTTACACGTCTATATAAAGTGATCACTGTTACATCAGTAGGTGGGGTCAGTCTGTTACACGTCTATATAAAGTGATCGCTGTTATATCAGTAGATGGGTCAGTCTGTTACACGTCTATATAAAGTGATCGCTGTTACATCAGTAGATGGGTCAGTCTGTTACATGTCTATATAAAGTGATCGCTGTTACATCAGTAGATGGGTCAATCTGTTACACGTCTATATAAAGTGATTGCTGTTATATCAGTAGATGGGTCAGTCTGTTACACGTCTATATAAAGTGATTGCTGTAATATCAGTAGATGGGTCGGTCTGTTACACGTCTATATAAAGTGATTGCTGTAATATCAATAGATGGGTCGGTCTGTTACATGTCTATATAAAGGGATCGCTGTTACATCAGTAGAGAGGGGTCAGTCTGTTACACGTCTATATAAAGTGATAGCTGTTATATCAGTAGAGAGGGGTCAGTCTGTTACACGTCTATATAAAGTGATCACTGTTACATCAGTAGATAGGTCAGTCTGTTACACGTCTATATAAAGTGATCGCTGTTACATCAGTAGATGGGTCGGTCTGTTACATGTCTATATAAAGTGATCACTGTTACATCAGTAGATGGGTCAGTCTGTTACACGTCTATATAAAGTGATCGCTGTTACATCAGTAGATGGGTCGGTCTGTTACACGTCTATATAAAGTGATCACTGTTACACCAGTAGATGGGTCGGTCTGTTACACGTCTATATAAAGTGATCGCTGTTACATCAGTAGATGGGTCAGTCTGTTACACGTCTATATAAAGTGATCGCTGTTACATCAGTAGAGAGGGGTCAGTCTGTTACACGTCTATATAAAGTGATTGCTGTTACATCAGTAGAGAGGGGTCAGTCTGTTACACGTCTATATAAAGTGATGTCTATATAAAGTGATAGCTGTTACATCAGTAGATGGGTCAGTCTGTTACACGTCTATATAAAGTGATCGCTGTTACATCAGTAGATGGGTCAGTCTGTTACACGTCTATATAAAGTGATCGCTGTTACATCAGTAGATGGGTCAGTCTGTTACATGTCTATATAAAGTGATCGCTGTTACATCAGTAGAGACGGGTCAGTCTGTTACACGTCTATATAAAGTGATAGCTGTTTTATCAGTAGATGGGTCAGTCTGTTACATGTCTATATAAAGGGATCACTGTTACATCAGTAGATGGGTCAGTCTGTTACATGTCTATATAAAGTGATCGCTGTTACATCAGTAGAGAGGGGTCAGTCTGTTACACGTCTATATAAAGTGATCGCTGTTACATCAGTAGATGGGTCAGTCTGTTACACGTCTATATAAAGTGATCACTGTTACATCAGTAAATAGATCAGTCTGTTACACGTCTATATAAAGTGATCGCTGTTACATCAGTAGAGACGGGTCAGTCTGTTACACGTCTATATAAAGTGATAGCTGTTTTATCAGTAGATGGGTCAGTCTGTTACATGTCTATATAAAGTGATCGCTGTTACATCAGTAGATGGGTCAGTCTGTTACATGTCTATATAAAGTGATCGCTGTTACATCAGTAGATGGGTCAGTCTGTTACACGTCTATATAAAGTTATTGCTGTTACATCAGTAGATGGGTCAGTCTGTTACACGTCTATATAAAGTGATCGCTGTTACATCAGTAGATGGGTCAGTCTGTTACACGTCTATATAAAGTGATAGCTGTTGCATCAATAGAGATGGGTCAGTCTGTTACACGTCTATATAAAGTGATCGCTGTTACATCAGTAGATGGGTCAGTCTGTTACACGTCTATATAAAGTGATCGCTGTTACATCAGTAGATGGGTCAGTCTGTTACACGTCTATATAAAGTGATCGCTGTTACATCAGTAGAGAGGGGTCAGTCTGTTACACGTCTATATAAAGTGATAGCTGTTATATCAGTAGATGGGTCAGTCTGTTAAATGTCTATATAAAGTGATAGCTGTTATATCAGTAGATGGGTCAGTCTGTTACACGTCTATAAAAAGTGATCGCTGTTACATAAGTAGAGAGGGGTCAGTCTGTTACACGTCTATATAAAGTGATAGCTGTTATATCAGTAGATGGGTCAGTCTGTTACACGTCTATATAAAGTGATCGCTGTTACATCAGTAGATGGGTCAATCTGTTACACGTCTATATAAAGTGATCGCTGTTACATCAGTAGATGGGTCAGTCTGTTACACGTCTATATAAAGTGATCGCTGTTACATCAGTAGATGGGTCAATCTGTTACACGTCTATATAAAGTGATCGCTGTTACATCAGTAGATGGGTCAGTCTGTTACACGTCTATATAAAGTGATCGCTGTTACATCAGTAGATGGGTCGGTCTGTTACACGTCTATATAAAGTGATCGCTGTTACATCAGTAGATGGGTCAGTCTGTTACACGTCTATATAAAGTGATAGCTGTTGCATCAATAGAGATGGGTCAGTCTGTTACACGTCTATATAAAGTGATAGCTGTTACATCAGTAGATAGGTCAGTCTGTTACACGTCTATATAAAGTGATCGCTGTTACATCAGTAGATGGGTCAGTCTGTTACACGTCTATATAAAGTGATCGCTGTTACATCAGTAGATGGGTCAGTCTGTTACACGTCTATATAAAGTGATCGCTGTTACATCAGTAGATGGGTCAGTCTGTTACATGTCTATATAAAGTAATCGGCTGTTACATCAGTAGATGGGTCAGTCTGTTACACGTCTATATAAAGTGATCGCTGTTACATCAGTAGATGGGTCAGTCTGTTACACGTCTATATAAAGTGATCGCTGTTACATCAGTAGATGGGTCAGTCTGTTACACGTCTATATAAAGTGATCGCTGTTACATCAGTAGATGGGTCAAGTCTGTTACACGTCTATATAAAGTGATTGCTGTTATATCAGTAGATGGGTCAGTCTGTTACACGTCTATATAAAGTGATTGCTGTAATATCAGTAGATGGGTCGGTCTGTTACACGTCTATATAAAGTGATTGCTGTAATATCAGTAGATGGGTCGGTCTGTTACATGTCTATATAAAGTGATCGCTGTTACATCAGTAGAGAGGGGTCAGTCTGTTACACGTCTATATAAAGTGATAGCTGTTATATCAGTAGAGATGGGTCAGTCTGTTACACGTCTATATAAAGTGATCACTGTTACATCAGTAGATGGGTCAGTCTGTTACACGTCTATATAAAGTGATAGCTGTTACATCAGTAGAGATGGGTCAGTCTGTTACACGTCTATATAAAGTGATCAGCTGTTACATCAGTAGATAGGGTCAGTCTGTTACACGTCTATATAAAGTGATCGCTGTTACATCAGTAGATGGGTCAGTCTGTTACACGTCTATATAAAGTGATCACTGTTACATCAGTAGATGGGTCAGTCTGTTACACGTCTATATAAAGTGATCGCTGTTACATCAGTAGATGGGTCGGTCTGTTACACGTCTATATAAAGTGATCACTGTTACATCAGTAGATGGGTCAGTCTGTTACACGTCTATATAAAGTGATCGCTGTTACATCAGTAGATGGGTCCGGTCTGTTACACGTCTATATAAAGTGATCGCTGTTACATCAGTAGATGGGTCAGTCTGTTACACGTCTATATAAAGTGATTGCTGTTACATCAGTAGAGAGGGGTCAGTCTGTTACACGTCTATATAAAGTGATCGCTGTTACATCAGTAGATGGGTCAGTCTGTTACACGTCTATATAAAGTGATCGCTGTTACATCAGTAGATGGGTCAGTCTGTTACACGTCTATATAAAGTGATCGCTGTTACATCAGTAGATGGGTCAGTCTGTTACACGTCTATATAAAGTGATCGCTGTTACATCAGTAGATGGGTCAGTCTGTTACACGTCTATATAA